>NC_060280.1:655268-701392 GCF_021613505.1 Equus quagga | reverse complement strand
ACAGTGGTCGTGATGAAGGCCACCTCCTCCTGGAGAGCCTGTTCTCATGGCACAGTGGGGACAGTGGTCGTGATGAAGGCCACCTCCTCCTGGAGAGCCTGTTCTCACGGCACAGTGGGCATTGTAGTCATGATAATGATTCTCTCTTCACAGGTGTTTTGCAGATAATGGGACACAATCACATGCAAGTTCTTTAGGGACTCAAGAGTGTGACATTAGTGATTTCTCTGTGTTGTCCCTACTGCGAGTCATATGCCAGAGGTCAGACAGATCAATGCCTATAAAACCAGGCTGCTGGTTGATAGTCCTTCTGAGTTTTAGAACTATTGTGTTAACTAGTTTTAAAACCTCACAATGGATCTACTATGACGTGAAACTGAATGGATTAAATGACAAAGGTGTAGCACTTAGCAGTGTATTAATCATGGTGACACTATTCCTAAGCTATTTATATGTGACTGGGATTTGGAACTAAATACAAAAAAAGCAGATTGAGAGTCCCCAAACATTCAGTAAACATTCAGGGTCCCCACTGTAAAGGTCACTGGGGGTCATGTTTCCAGCAGAGGGAGACTGAGGCCCAGAGAGATAAGCGGTGTTTCCGTCACAGGCCTGGGGTGGAGGCAGAATCAGATGGCTTCCTCGAGTCCAGCTCAGCATCCTCCTCTGAGGACGGCAACAGGAGCGCCTTTTCCGGGAGAGAATGAGGATGAACTAAGGAACGCGCAGCGCTTTGTGGTCAGCTGGTAAGTGGTGGCCATTTTATTATTACACCAAAGCAAGGTCCTCACATGTTTTGGCATCAACAATTTTATTATTCATGGTTATTTTTAGACTTCAACCCATGGCATTAGTGACTGATGGAGGTTGTAGATTTATCAGAAAATCATCAAAGTGTGTTTGTTGTTTTAAAGAAAGAAAGAAAGATGGTTTTTGTAAGTCCACATGTTTAAGAGAAAAGAGGTCATGCGATTGTTAACTGTCAGAAGCTGAGGACACTTAATGTCACATCAGATGAGGGAACCCAACCCACGGCAAGTATGTGCTGTGCTGCGAAGATCAGAGTTGAAGAAAGATGCGCGTGGAGAGCACGCCCGGACACTGGAGGGTCAGAGGATGCTCCAGCTGAGGCTGTCAGCCTGGGCCTGGGCCCTCCACTCCACGGAGCTCCTGCCCTGGTCCCTCACTGGAGCGGCGCTCGCGGGCTCTCTGGCGGCACGTGGGCTCTGGAGACTGTGTGGGAAGCACTTTTTCCTGGGCCTGATGCAAGGAGATGCTCAGTCCATCGAGCTGGTTGAGTCTGGCATATATCCTTTAGGAATTGACAGTCATTTAAAGGTAAAAATATATGCTAAGGAACCAAAAGAAATCCTTTAGCAAATAATCTAAAACTTTATGTCAGACAGGCACAGTTCCAAGTACAGAGGATTCGCGCTGAAGCTGGCTTGTCGGCCTTGAGGCCCCTCCAGAAGTCTTCGGGAGGCCCGTTGGCTTGCTGGTGGCTCGACCCACAAGGACACAGACAGAAGACTGGGGGTACAAGCGACAACATCAAAATGCGCCAGCTCGGGGCGGCCAAAGAGAGCGGCACTGAGGTCCCAGCGATATGCCGCAGGTGGCTCCTCGGCGGGCTCAGGTGGAAGGAAGCCGGGTGGTGACAACGCAGGAGGGACCAACCTTCTCCAAGCAGAGAGGCCACGGGACCTGGGGAAAGCCGCCATGCGTGTGGAGGCTGCACCAACTGGTCACCATGGACCCCACCAGGGGAAGTGAGCAAGTCATGCGCAGGCCGCAGTGCCCAGGTTAGACCACGGCACCTGCTCCAGGTCACCGTGTTTCGGCGGCAGAGGGCTCCAGCTTCAACGGGCCTCGAATCAAATCCGCGCTCCGCCACTCACGAGCTGAGTTCCCTTGGGCAACTGACCTTCCCTGTGCCTCGATTCACACAACAATATAATGTTCATAACCCTAGTACCTACCTCATAGGCTGACGTGAGGATTAAGTGATGATGAGCATTTAATGCAAGATTTCATTTAATATTTTAACAGTTCTCAGACATAGACAGTCTTCGTTAAACATCGGCTATTGTTAATATTATTGTGTCCATCTTATCCTTGTGTCTTATGGTAAAAAGCCAGGTACTTTTGTATTAACTTGGAAGAGAAAACTCACTTAGTAGAGATAGTTATTGTATCTCTTATCTCTGCTCTTAGATTGCAATCTGTTTAAGGACAGTGGCTGTGTCTTAATTTTTGTTTGTTGACTAGAAATGAGGTCGCACTTGTGATAAATCTGGAGGTTGAACAGAACTGGAAATAAAAAGCATAATGCTGAGTTACAGCCTCTCCCTTCCTCCCGCCTAAGAGGCCCACTTACGATTTAAACATTCTAATCACATTGTCTTGTTGTCCTGTTTTCTTGAGAAAATTAAGACAATGTGAGAATTCACTGTGCGGGAACAAGGGGATTGTATACAGGTTTGCTACAAAGCTGGCCACTGAATTACGCTCACGAAAGAAGCTACGAGTCTCCAGCCGGGGGGGTGCACCATGACACCTGTGGCTCTGACCACGGATGTCGCCCACCGTGACATGAGACACCTGCATTTCCTGATGTGGAAAGCTGTTCAGTGGAAAGGATCAGGCTACAGAACGTGCCACTTGATCCCGTTTGTTATACAAGACATCTGGTTAATGTACTCAGTGCCTAGAAAAAACTTTGAAAGGATGGACTCCAAAGGCTTCCATAGTTATCTAGCAGTGGAATTTGAGCTCATCTTTTTCTTCTTTTTGCTTGTATGAATTTTCCAGAATGAACATGATTTGCCTTTGAAACAAGAAAAAATGTTGTTTTTCAAAATGTCAGAACATGAATTTCATTTTTAAAAAAGACCTGGGGAGATGAGCAGGCTGGTTAACAAGTCTCTGCCTGCCGTTGGGCCTCTGCCATTGGCTGCCCTCCCCGGGCTTCCTCGAGAACACAGCCCGGAGACGGAAGAGGGAAGAAAAGCTGTGCGCTTCCACATGACCCCGAGACCCAGCGAGAACCAGGCTTTCCCTCAGCATCTCCCATGCGTCTCTGTGCCACTGCTCCCCTCATTCGCCGCCACCTCATCCTTCTTTCCAGGCACTGACAGGAAAGAGAGCCTCTTCCCACAGGGAGAGCAGCATCTCGTGAGCTCCCTGGATCCCAGCCCAGCTGTGCACCCTTAAATAATTGACACGGAGGTCTTCTTTCCAGCAATGCCGTCCGTCCAGGAGCACCTGGTAGCCAGGGCCATGCTGGGCGCTTTGAATTTTGTATTCTGTCTTCAAAACACCCCTGCAAGGTGGGTCTTATTTTCCCAATTTCACAGGAAAGAAGGTAAAGTGGGAAGGCTGAAATTTCCCAAAGGCACACATGCACTGAGTGGTGGCTCTCTGGGCTCAAAGTTCACGTTTTCTCCCCATTCTGGCTTCTTAGGTGGTGAAGCCAAAACCTCCATTTTATTGCAGTGGATGAACTGCATTTTCCTTAAGTGTTTCTGTGACCTTAAGAATTACCTTTTCTCTAGGTGTTGTGTTTGGACAATAGACCTCCTATTTACAAGTTCTTAACCCAATCTGATTTGGCTGGCGGTGGCAACAGGGCACTCAGTGAGAAGTTTTTCCATTGTTTCATTTTTTTCAGGTTTTAATTTTTATCAGAGTTCGTACACATGTACTTACTCTGAAAAGTCAAGTCGTTCCTCAAGCCTTGTTACGAAAGTAGTTGTTCTCCGGCTGCTCATTCCTCTGGTTCTCGTCTCTGTCGGGAAGTTCTTGGAGGGCCAGCCCTGATGGCCTAGTGGTTAGAGTTTGGCAGGCTCGGCTTCAGCGGCCTGGGTCGGTTCCTGGGTGTGGAACCACATCACCCGTCTGTCAGTAGCCGTGCTGTGGTGGCAGCTCACATAGAAGAACTAGAAGGACCCAAACTAGAATATACAACCACGCACTGGGGCTTTGGGGACAAAACAAAAAGAGAGAGGGGGAAAGATTGGCAACAGATGTTAGCTCAGGCAAGTCTTTCCCTGCAAAAAAAAAAAAATCACAAAAACTGCAATTCAGTAATGCGGATGTCCAGTTCTCAGCTGCCTGTACATTATGCTGTTGCTTAAGAAAAAGTTCTTGGAATGACTTCGGCCCTCCACAACCTGCACAGCACACCTGCTCTTTGCTGGACGCGCGTTACAGCCCTGAGTAAGAGAGACCTCTCAGTATGGGGTGGGGCGATGTGCCCTCTCGCCCCGTCTTTGCAGGGGGAAGGGGCTGGTTGTGTTTCTTCTGGTTCCTCTTCCTCTTTCTTCGTCTCATCTCAATTTCTTCCTCTCCTCGGCAGACATTTACTCTGCACCACTCTGCTCCAAGCGCATGCTAGGCATGGAAGAGAGGCTGTGGACACGCTGGACGTGACAGCCCCTGCCCTCGAGCAGCCTGGGTCTAGAGAGGATGCAGCCAGGACGCAGTGTGGGGAAAGCCAGGGGCTCTGCAAGCTCTTGGCAGGGCCTGACTTGGTCTTTGGTGTCAGGGAAGACCTGAGAGAAATGAGGACAATGCAGGGACTACTCAAGTGAACCTGGACGGCATACGTGGGGGCCCAGAGACAGCAGGGCACATCCCAGAGGCAACACAAGCCCTGGGGGCTGGACACAGGCTGCCAGAGAGGGATGGGGCCAGACTAGGGAGGGTCTTGTTGAGGAACCTGGATTTTAGCCGGGGCACTGGGAAGCCGACACGTGAGTTGTACACAGCGAAGAGGCAAGACCAAACCTGTTGAGTAAAACGGGAATCATGGCTTTGATTGAACAATGGGTTAGACAGAAACAACAATGTCTGCAGGAGACTAATTAGGCAACTACACGGTCCTGCAAAGATGCTGGTGACTTGGATGAGGGACGTGACAGTGGAGATGGAGAAAGGTAGATGGAATCCGGAGAGATTTTGCATGAGGTCTGAAGACAAATCAGAATAAAAGAGACAGAAGAGCCCAGGAGGACTCGCAGTCTGGTGGAGGGGGACGGAGAGGAGAGGCTGCGGGGAAGGTGGGGGAAGCCAGGGGCTCCGGTGGGAGGAGGTGGAGTCGAGGAGCCTGAGGGGCTCTGAGGAGACTCCCCCCCCGCCCCGTGGTAATGACATCATTACTAGCATTTATTAGCCTCCACTACATGCCAGGCCTCTAATTAAGTACATAACCGAATTGTCTCTCCAAGAGGCGTCTGGGTCTGATGCTGAGAAAGAGGCCTGGGCTGGAGACAGGAGGGGAGAGACCGACCTAGACTGAAGTTGGGGTCCAAGCAGACATCGTAACGGGTTGAGGCTGGCTAGTGTCGGACACCCGGTGTGGGGGGCCCAGGCAGCTGGAAAGCAAGGGCCCAGTGTGACCCCACAAATGCAGACTTCTAAAACGGCCATGCAGACTGCTTAAACTCGCCTGAGGCCTGCCTGAGTTTGTCTTTCTGGCCCAGCTGTGACCTCCGGGAGAGGAAGGGATCTGCTAGGGGATAAGACAGGAGGGGTGAGCGTAGCCCAGGGTTTCAGCCCCATACACGAGAAACTGGCTTTGAATAAGCCCCCACCTGATGATTTCTTAGGATGCAACAAGCGAGTGAGGAAGCATCTGATTCTGATGCTGCCTGATCACTGTGTGAGGTAAATGCCTTCTCGTCCCCCAGGGAGTGAACTTTAGAACAAAGGGGTGTTCGAGTCGGAAGATCCCTCTGGGCTCATCTAGCACGGGTCCTCCTACACTGTGTGGATCAGAATCCCCTGGGGAGCCTGCGGAACGCCCTCCCAGACCCTGAGTCAGTCTGCAGGGGGCCCGGCGTCCTGGTGGAGCAGGCTCCCGGGGACTCTGACGCACACAGCCAGCTCGGGAGGTGCTCCTCCAGCGCTGCCCCCTCAGTAAGGAAATAGCCAGAAGGATGAAGTGAGTTGCAAGCCACCAGAAAGAGGCAGGATCTGTCTACACTCCATGGTCATTCAACCCCTTCGGCCAGGTCCATTAACATCCGCACCTGAGCCTGGTCCAACCTTGGGGACCCGTTGGTCTCAGGCATTCATGGCTCAGAAGCAGACCAGCAACGCTCACGATCTCACCCTGACTTTGCACCCAAATCCAACAGCTGGGTACAGTCTGGCCTTACTCCCCTCTCCCCAGGCTCCCACCTCCCTGCTTGGGCCTGTCACTGGGCCCTGTCACGGTGTTCCCCGGGCCCTGAGTGCCTCTGCAGCAGGAGGTGTGTGCACAGGAGCGGCACAGTGGCCCTGGGACCGGCAAGGACTGGGCCCCATTGTGTCCCAGGGGCTGGAGAGAAGCTCCTGTCAGACGCTTGGAGGCCCCTGGGCATGCGGCACAGACACACCTTTCAGAGGGGGAGGCTATTTTTGTCACTCACCATAAATAGCACAGGGTGGGCACAGCATGTGGTCGGCCTGGTCGACCTGGAATGCCAGGGCAGGATCTGGCAGCACATCCGTCCCCACACTCCCCGAAACTAAGAATAAGCGCCAGCTTGGCAGTGTGACCCCAGGACTGCGCTGAGTCTCCAGGAGGCCCCACGAGCTGCCAGCGGGAACCCCGGCCTGGGGGCTGCACGGGCCTGCCTGGGGGCCAGGAGATTCTGTGGTTCCTAGCAGGAATGCATAGGTTTAGAACATAGTCCTAGGGAGAAGAGACCTTAAACCGAGTAAGACTAGGTGACGCACTCTGTGTGTCTTCACACAGATGTGCATCCTCAGTCAAGCCTGTCTGGCTGTTGCCTCACAGAACGATTCTGGTCTAACTGAAATTAATTGCATGCAAGTCCCCTAGCCGTGTCCACTGATGTCGGCCTGCAGTGTAGACACAGGGTAAGAGCTGAAGTCATCAGGCCTGGGTCTGAATCGTGGCCCTGCTACTGTGTGACTTCAATGAGTCAGCATCCTGGAGCCTCGGTTTCTCATCTCTAAAACGGAGGTGATACCACAGACCTGACGGGACTTCTGTGACAATTAAATAAGTAAGCCACGTTTTACATGTCCTGCCTGATTTCTGGAACTTAAAGATCTTTGTTGTTAGTTTGTTTTTTGAATTTTATAAATAGTTTTGGTCTCTATGGGTAGAGACTTACATTCGTCTTTGGGCCAAACTTTTCCTTTATTTTGGGAAGACTCCTTGTGTCAGGACCCTGGTGACCAAACAGGGTGTGGACACTGGTGACCTCACAGACGACTGTGGACAAAGGCCACCGTACTGTGCCTTCAGGGGGCTTGAAGAGCAGTGGACACGAGAACAAGGCGAGCAGAGCAGAAAGAGCAGAGCAGACGGGGAGGCACGGTGAAAGCTACACCTCAGGAACTTCAAGGAAGAACTAAGGGATGCTTCGAGGGAAGAGCGGGCAGTCCAGCAACTGAGGCAGGGCAAGTCTGAGCCAATGTAATTGCATAGTAAATACGATAGAATCTAACCAGTGTTTACTGCATCGTCTTAACAGACAGGAATTTACTCAAGAGGGACAATGGAAGTCTCGCCTGGTCCCTTTGAGGCAATGATGCAAGCAGACCAATTTGTGGAGCTAAGACCGTGTCAGCAGAAACTGGTGAATCCGTCCAGACTGCAACCAGTTTTGCTAACTTAACCTCATCGCCGGCTCCGGTGCTGATGCGGCAGCTGTGAGGGGTCTCTTCTCTGGCAGCGCTGACACCGAATCCACGAGAGACTGCAATGGTGCATCAGTACAAACAGGCTAAGTGCTCTCAGGAGAGGGCCCTGGTTGTGTGAGACACCACGACAGGGGAGCCTGACCCGACAGAGCAGGGGGAGCCCAGTGAGGCGCTGTGGCTGGACAGAGGAGCAGCTCCCAGATATTCGAGAGGGGGCTTAAAGGACCCTCCCTGGGCCTTCCTGGCTGGTTTCACCTCTCAAAGGTCAGCATTTGATAGTAAAGTGCTTACAGACAGAGCAGCAGCCTCACCAGCCCCTCTCCTCTCCGAGGCTGTTGGTGAAACCAGGTTCCGCACGGTGACCCCACACCCTCGGCTCTAGGGCCGTTTCTCCCATTACCCACCGCTCTGCACGGCTGCGCCTGTGACCGCGTCCCACTCTCTCTGAGTATAACTTTAGGTCCAGGTTCTTCAAGTACTTCAAGAGGAATATTCTTCCAAACCCAAGAGAAATGACCACACAGACAAACAAATTTAGCTGCAAACTTTTAAGCTGATTTGCTCCCAAAAGGGATGGGAGGCAGTTAAGATAAAAATGGGAAGAACCTCACATTTTGAACGATCATGACCTGAAGAATACTGAGTTTTTCCTTTGGTTACTTTCATGTTGCTTTTTAGCACATTTTGGCTTAGGTAACAAGAAAGATTTCTTAGAACTTACGCTCAGCAAGATGTGAGGCTGGGCAAGCATCTACACAAGCCTTTACCCCATGCCAGGTTTCTTGTGCCAGCTGACAATATAAAAAATAAAAATGGCCTTTATAAACCAGGTTGCCTGTCTCCACACACGAGAAGCTAATACAATGAGCTGGCAATAGCTCACATAAGAAAACGTGCAGCCCCAGACAGCTGCAGCTCGCTGCGACTGCAGCTTCCCAAGTGCGTGAGCTGGGTCTCCAAAGTGAGCAAAACTAATGCAAATGATCTGTGTCAGAGCAGAAGCATTTCTTTGCAACAGTGTTGTCCCAGGAAGTTCATTCCGGTAAATCAGTGTCAAAATGACAAGAAGCTCCAACACGTCTCAGGAGGCACAATGCGTAACGAGCAGACGTCTCCAAATCTGTGCTCAGAAACTGAGTGTTAAAGGGTCTGATGAAGAATTCAAGACCAAAAAGTGAAGGACGAGAAACAAATTCATTAAAACATTTTGAATAAAAGTAAGATGACCGTGACATTATGCTCAATTAACAGGAAAACGCAGTCTTAAAGGGTAAACATGGCAGACGATGATCTGATTTTTTCGGACGTCCAGAAATGGAACAGACGTTAGAGAGGATGCTGAGAGGAACTCAGTCTGCCGCGCTTTCTGCTTCTGCTGGAGCCGCTCTCCGAGTGAGCGGTGTCAGAGAGCGTCCTCTGGAGAGGACGATTCGGTCTTTCCAGCCCTCAGAAGTAAGCAGCCAGGGACCCAGCCCTCACTCCTAGGCCTGTGAGAAGGTGGGAGCGGAAGTTTAGGAAGTGGGGGAAGCCGTGAGGTCCCTGACATCCAGCATCGTTCAGTCACTTATGGAAAATTCCAGGAGACGCTGAGCAGCAGCTTAAACACCTATTTTAATTTGACCAGAAAACACTTAAAACCGTGGAGACCAATCTAGAATCCCAGATACACCAGAAACGACTCCCTGAGAGCTTTGTATCCAGAGAAGGTGAAGTTGGGGAGACGGAGGATGGAGGACACGCGTTTTTCTTTTTTAATCTCCACAGCGTGATGTCGGAAGTTGAAAGAACTTCGAGCTTCTGCTCCAGAAAGGGGTGACTAACGACAGCAGGTACCCCAGCTCGGAGGGTCCCCAACATCAGCCCATGCACATGGGTGGCTTTAAAGCTTTTTTGTCACTTGTTTCTTCGTGATTTTTAAATAATTAATTTTTATTACATAGTTAATGCATGCACGCTGTAGAAAAAGTAGAAAATATAGATAAACAAAAAGTAGAAAATTTAAATTACCCTTTGTTCCACAACTCAGAGATAACCAGAATTAATATTTTGGCACACATCTTTCCAGACTGTTTTTTAGAAAAGGAGATTTTTGTTTTGTTCTGAATAAAATGGAGATCATACCCCAATTTGCTCTCTTGAATCAATGATATATTTTAAACTTGTTTCCATGCCAATAAATATATTTCTTATCATTATTGTTAATGACTGCCAAGTATGTCCTTGTACGGATGAGAAACATTTATTGAATCAATCCCAAAGCAATTTAAAGATTTTTTTAAATTTCAAAATACTTTCAAACTTACTGGAAAGTCTGCAAGAATAGTACAAAGGGCTCCTGTATTTCTTTTATACGGAGTCATCATCTTTAACGTGTTGCCATGTGTCTGTCATCACTAACTTTTACTTCTGAACTGTTTGAAGCTGTGCACACCACGCCACCCTTCCCTCAGTATTTCAGTGTGTATTTATTAAAAACGACAGTCTCCTCCACAACCACAGTCCAGTCATCCAAGTCAGGAAATTTGACATAGGTCTGATCTGCGGCTTATAGTCCAAGTTGTCCCAATAAGCTGTTTTATCTAAAAAATGAAGGAAAAGAGAACAAAGAAGCTTCTTTTTCCTGGAGGGTCTCACCCAGGATCATGTGGACGTTCAGTTGCCGTCCTCGAATCTGGAACGCTCTTCACTCTGCCTTATACCCTGGGACGCAGACCCTTCTGAGAAAGACAGGCCAGCTTCGATGCAGCCTGCGCCGCCCCGGTCTGCCCATGGCTCCTCATGGCGGCTGTGCATCGTCTCTGGAACCCTGTGCCGGCACTGGGGGCCCTGCTCAGGCACAAGTCCAGAGGCCCTCACGTCCATCTGCCCTTTCCCGGCGATGTTAGTTTGATCACTTGATTAAGGTATTTACTGTCTGGTTTTTCTACTGTGTAGTTTTCTCTCGCCTGTTTCTTTATTGTGGTATGATACACACCACATGAAATTTACCATTTTAACCATTTTTAAGTGTCCAGTTCAGTGGCAATGAGGACAGTCACAGTCTCATGCCTCTGCTCTGTAGTTTTTATTTGTTCCTTTTAACAAGCAGTTCGTGGGGAGATACGAGGATTGTCCTGGTCTCAGCCTCAGACACTGTCCTTGATAAGCCCTCCTGCCTCCTATGCAGAGACAAAGGGGAAGGCCTTAGGGCAGCTCCAGCCCTGCCCCTGCCCTTCCCTCATCCTGGAGACGAGGTTGGGACGCGTCTGCCGTCACCGGTTCTCAATCTAGACCAGGAAGCGCTCACAGAGAGGGTTTCCAAGAGGCACACCTGCACCAAACTGCTACAGTTCTTCACAAAAATAGTCATCGCTTTCCTGACACCATGTTTAGTTCTTCAGACAACTCTCAGTTCTACTCTGGGAAGACTCTATGCTGGAAATCAAGAAATAAAAGTGGATGAAGGAACAGTCCTTTTCTTGAGCCACTTACATTGTGATGGGAGAGACACAACGGCACCCACAGCGCAGTGTGGTCGGGGCTGCGTGACAACACTCTGGGCACGGAGGGGCCGGGACATGGAGACACGGGGAGAGCAGATCTCACAGCTGAGTGGAGACTCGTGGAGGTGAGCAACAGCAAGGTTGTGGGTGCGTGTTTGTGTGCGAGTGCACGTGTGAATGTGTGCATGTCTGTGCGTGCGAGTACACGTGTGCATGTGCGTGTGTGCATGTCTAGGGTGGGGGGAGAGTTGGCGGGCGGGGAGGGAGCGTGTTCCAGCAGGTAAAATATCACTCAGGGAGCAGTGGGAGACGAGGCCAGAGGGGAGGCAGGACCAGAGCGTGGAGGGCCTGGACCAAGACCTAAAGTTGGACTTGACTCTGCAGAGGACACGGGGTCAGCAGACGATAACACGACCAACAAGGTTTGATGAGCACTTGGAGGCAGCAGACCGCTTAGTAGGACGTGGCAACAACCCAGACGAGAACACACAGGGACAGGGGGACAGGAGTCATGAGGAGACAGCAGATTCAAGAAATACGTAAGAGGTGCCTGAGTGTGGGGACGACGGTGGAGGAGCAATCAAGGCTGACTCCCAAGTTTCCAACTTCTCAGAGAAAAAAATCCCAAGCGATATTACTTCTCTCAAGTTGGTCTCTGTAACAACCCTGTCAGGCAGACGGGGCCAGTAACTATCACCCCCATTTTATAGATTATTGAACCGAGATGCACAAAGTCAGAGACTGTAAAGGGTCACACAATTATTCAACAGCTCACCAGAGCGACCGAGTCATCCCAGCACACGTGCCAACAGATGACACAAGATTATTCAAAGTTCTGGAACTGGAGAACCATACGCAAAAAAGTGAACTTGGATCCATACCTCACATGATATACAAAAATCAACGAAAAATGGACCATAAATCAAAATTTCAGAGCTAAAACTCAAAAGACATACAGAAGAAAACATAGGAGAAAATCTTAGTAGTTTTGTGTTTAGCAAAGATTTTCTTAAGTAGGACACAAAAAGTACAAGTTATCAAGAAAAAAATCAATAAATTGGACTTAACCAAAATTAATACTTTTGTTCCTCAAAACCCACTATTACAAAAATGAAAAAAATCTCCAAGCCATAGACTGAGAGAAAATATTGAACAAACCTATCCAACAAAGGATTGGATCCAGAATATATAAAGTACATTTACAACTCCATAATAAGAAGACACACAATGCAATTTTAAAATGTGCAAATGTTTGAATAGACACTTCACCAAAAGAAGATACACGACAGGCAATAAGAACATGGAAAGATTTCAATATCATTAGTCATTAGGGAAATGCAAATTAAAACAACAATGAGATACCCATTGCACACCTGCTAGAACGGCTGAAATTAAAAAGATGGACTGTGCTTAGGGCCAGCCCAGTGGTGCAGCAGTTAAGTTCACATGTTCCGCTTCGGTGGTCTGGGGTTCACCTGTTCAGATCCTGGGCACAGACCTATGTACCACTTGTCAAGCCATGCTGTGGCAGATGTCCCACATATAAGGTAGAGGAAGATGGGCACGGATGTTAGTTCAGGGCTAATCTTCCTCAAATAAATAAATGGACTGTGCCAAGTGTTGACAAGGATGTGGAGGATTGGAGCTCTCATATACTGCTGATAGGAAGGCAAACTAACACAACTGCTTGGGAAAAGACTTTGGCAGTTTCCTAAAAAAATGTCAAAAATACACCTACCACGTGACGCAGCCATCCCACTCTTAGGGACTGACTCAGGAGAAATGAAAGCACACGTCACAGGGATGCTCACAGCAGCGGTATTTGTAATAGCTGGAGACAACCCAAATGTCAGTCCACAAGTTCACACAGTGTGTACGTCCCTGCCATAGAATAGTACTCACACTGAAGAGGAACGAACACACCACAACATGGATGAAACACAAAATAATTACCTTCAGTGAAAGAAGCTAGGCAAAAAAGACTACATACTGTATGATTCCACTTACATAAAATTCCAGAAAATGCACACTAATCTCTGGTGGAAGAAAGAAGACGGGTGGTCCCCTAGGCATGGAGTGAGAGGAGGGACTCCCAGGGCGCGGGGAAACTTCGGGGCTGACGGTCATTATCTCAATAGCAGGGATGGTTCACCACTGTGCAGATACGCCAAAACTCATCAAACCGCACACTTTAAATATGTGCAGCTCATTCTATGTCAGGGATGGCTCAATAAAGCTGCTTTAAAAACATAGTACAATGGAGAGAAGTACACCGATATCTGGACGAAACCCATCTCCGACTGTGGGATTATTAATGATGATCCTTTTCTTCTTTATCATTTTCTGAATTTTCCACATTGTCCAAAATGAGCAAGTTATACTATCAAAATCATAAAAACTACTTTTTTGAGAAAAAAGAATTAGGTGTACAGAGAAATTTCAGGAAAATAGTCTGTACTTATGAACCTTGAGATCACTGGGTGAAAAAAATCAGACATGGCACTTTCAGATGACAAAGGATTCTCTATTCTTTCAAAGGCCCTGGTAGGCCGGTCGGGACTGAGAGGGTTTTACAAGTTCCATGGGAACAAAAAGTCTAAATCTAAAGCAATCTTCGGAGAAGGCAACATAATAACAAAATGCCTTGTTTAGCCGGACTGTCCAGCTCAAATCTCTCTCTAGTCCATCAGTGGGAGACAGACGCTGGGAGCAAGGAAAAGGAAGAGGCAGTGTGGCAGTCACGAAGGTGAATTTTCACGTGATGTCCTGACCCGTCGTTTGTTGAGTTTGCCCAGGAGTAAGAGGATTAAGGAATAATCTAACATAATAAGCAGTGACCCACATTGCATCCCATATCCTCAAAAAGAACACGTCCTGCAAAGTACAAGTCAGGCCACAGAAAATGCTACTCCACATCTGACCAAATACCATCGTCTCATTAATCTGAGTTTCTATGCTTAGAAACTTTTGCCAAGTATGTCTGTACTGGGCTGAGGATTCACTCTGAATTTTTGTTAATAGTAAAAGTAATAACTTTTAAAAAGCTTTCATGGAACATATTTAACCGACTTAGATAATAAACTATTTTTAAAGCCCTCGCTGCATTTGGATATCGAGTTTCAAGGCTTATCAAGTAATTTTTTATGTTCATTTATTCAACAAAAAGTCACTTTCAGCAACTGTGCTGGGCCCGAGGATATGAAGAAGCAAATACAACCCACGCCTTCTTGGAGCTCTTCATCCAAGGACCAGGAAACCTACAAACGGTTGCCATACAAGGAGTCAGCAGCTCAGGAGAATGAAAAAGGAGTCAGAGAAGCCTACAGAGGGAAGGTAAGACTTGGACAGGGTCTTGAAGGCTATGTAGGAGTTCTCTGCTTAGGAAAGGAAAGACATTCTAGGCATACAGGATAGCACAAGGCAGAGAGGCACAAGAAAGCTGGATTACTGGTAAATGGGGAGATCCTCAGTGAGGACTAAGACTAGGATCCAAGGTGAGTCCAGGACCTGAAGACAGAGGCCTGTTGCCCCACGCTGGAGAAGTTCAGGCTTTATCCTGGAGGGAAGGAGGGGAGTGCTGGTTACAACCCTTTCATCTTAACAGAAATGAATCAGCTTGAGAGGGCTCCACCCAATCAGGCCTGGAACTGGGAGAGGAAAGTGAGAAGAACTGCCCTCTGCCTTTGTCCAGGTTTTTTTTTTTTTTCCAATCTATTATATGTTTACCAGGATTCTTTTGGTCATACATGACAGAAACATTACTCAAAATAGTTCAAGCCAAATAGGGAATATATTGGCTCTCAAAAGTGGGAAGTCTAGACACACGTTACAACATAAACGAATCTTGAAGACGTTTGCCATGTGAAATAAGTCACTCACAAAAGGACAAAGATTGTTTGGTTCCACTTCTATGGGGCCCCTAGAGCGGTCAAATTCATAGAGATGGAAGGCAGAATGGTGGTGCCAGGGGCTGGGTGTGGGGAGGAGGTGTTGCTGTTTAATGGTTTCAGTTTGGGAAGATGAGAAAGTTCTGGAGATGGTGATGGTTGCACAACAATGTGAATGTACTTAATGCCACAAAACTGAAAACTTAAAAATGATTGAAATGGCAAATCTTGTTATGGAAATGTTAACAAAAAAAGAAAGTGAGAATTCTAAGATTAAGGACAACTTCCGGCACAGGTAGACACAGGGGTTGAAGGACACCATCAGGACCCTGTCGCTCTCCATTTGACTCTATTTTCTTCTGTGTTGGCTTCATTTTCAAGAAGGTGTCCTCAAGTGAGGCAAAGAGGGCCACTCTCATCTTTAAATCATCTGCAGAGCTAAGCATGGCAGCCAAAAGACAGGCTCTTGTCTGAAAGCTCCAGCTGAAGTTCAGGGGATGGCTGACTGTCCTGGCACTCCTGAAACAATCACTGAAGCCAGGAAGCGGAGCACTCATGTGTCCAACCCTGAACCAACGGCTATAGCCAGGGGAGCAAAGTTCTGGTGGCACCGGCCCCACCTGGACCACATGGGCTAAGAATGAGAGGAGGGCGATTTCCCAACATAGCCATCACAGCTTCTTCCTTCTTTCTCTGCAGACCAGTTTTCTGTCTTTTCAGTCTGTATGGCAAAAGAAATACTCTCATCCCCAGCTTAAGTTACGCTTCCTCTCTATTCGAGAACTTAAGCTCCAATTTGAAATCCAGGGGGAGTCTGACTGGTGCAGCTCGTCCACTTGACTGTGACGGTGGGGGAGGGGACAGTCTCAGGGAGGAGGTGGCTGCTGCAGGCCCACTGCTGTGCACACAGGTTACAGGGGTGAACAGGGGCAAGATAGATACCTCAAAAGTTGCCTTCCACAGATAATAGACAATTTTTAAAGGAAAGTGGTGTGAACAGATTGTATAAAAACAGTTCTAGCAACTAAACATAGGGTGGGTTGGAGAAGGAGAATTTGGTGGCAGAAGACTAATCATGGGCCTGTTGTCAAAAGCTGACTCTGAAATTTCTAGATCAGGACAATGAAAAGATGGCTATGTCATCCACCAAGAATGAGACTATAGAAGGAGTGTCTGGTTTGGGCTGGGGAAGGAAGATAAGGGTGACAAGTGTTTCTTTCAAGATGCCTGTGGAACACCAGGTGGAGAAGCTCAGTGTGCAGTGGGAAGCAGAGTCCTGGAACCAAGGAGAGGGCTTGGTTGGGGAGAGAGATTTGGGAGTTAGTTACGGGTCCACAGCCGGGTGCTGGAGTCACGAAGTTCGAGAGACCTCACACGTAGCACACGGAGCATGAGCAGAGTGCAGACCTGCACTCAGGGAATGTGGTGGATGCTCAGGGCCCTGCCCACGTCTGCTCAGCATCCACTGTTTCCAAATGAGCCAATGGCATCTACTGAAACTCTCCTTCCGGGGCCTTCTCTCAGCTTGAGCTTGGTGTACATGGAAATGCCAGGATTAACAGACATCAGCCAAGGACAGACAGGAGTCAGAGGACAACTCTCCTCGCTTCCTTACCCTCAGGTGGACAACTCGAGCGTGTCCCATGCCACCTCAGAGAGGACACAGTGGGAGGGAGCCCCAGTGCCCACAGCAGTGCCCTCCTCAGGAGCACGCTCCGCACTGGCTTCCTCACTTCCCTGTCCCCTGCTCCTGCTCCTCTGAGGGCCTGTCCTAGGATCCCCTCCCCAATAGATCAGTTCACTCAGACCCTTGTCTGGGAACCTGGCACATCTCCACTTTGTAGAGGAGAAAGCTGGAGCTTATCCAGGGTAACACAGCTAGTGATCGATGGCACCGAAATCCAAACATAAGCCTGTTTGACTCCAAAGCCTCTGTCCCTTGAGGCTGTGCATTTGGTTCAGAAGAACAGAGAGGTTGTGAGCGAGGCTCAGTTTGGAGATGGGCTAGAGGAGGCTTGGAGGAGTTCCAGATGAGCTGGTACTGGGTGAAGGCCAGGCAGGCTATGCGGAGAGAGGGGGGAGGCCGCACTGGGGCACACGCGAAGGTACCAACTTTAGATGTGGCTGAGAACACACGTTTGGACACAGAGGTGGGAGTGGGGACTTCCTGCATCAGGCCTGCTGCAGGAAGCACATCTCATCCCATCGGCGACGGCCTGCAGTGCTGAAGAAGTTGCGAGTGCAAGGAGCTATAATCCAAGTGTGGTTTTGTGATGGGAAATGGAGTGTGCTTTTCAAGTGGTATCCAGTCGGAGAGTAGAAGGACATGCCAGGCCACGGCTGGGCATGGTGCTAGTGGACCGCAGGGCACGCTGCGTGTGTGTTGGTGTTACAGCGTGGGACGTGAGGAAGGACAAGAGCACCAGCAGGCCTCAGGGCTCCTGCTCGCTTCCTGGAAGAGTGAGAGAAAACGGAACATCACTGCGGTGGAATCACTTCTCCAAGGGGTCTCGTGGCCTCCGCTAGATGAACGGCTGTGGCTGGGAGAGGTTACCACTGGAGCAGAACCAGGCCCCACCCCAGCACCTGACTAGGGAAACTGAGTCTCTGCTTTCCTCAGGGCTCTTGCCAGCTGCACATGATAGAAAATCACTCACAGGCTTAAGCGGAAAAGGGGAATTCATTGGCTCCTGTCACTAGGAAGTTTAAGAGTGGCCTCGGGACCCTCAGGATTGGAGCAATGGTCTCAAGAATTAGCTCAGTCCTCCTTTCCCTCTAATCTGTTTCTCTTTGCTCCTGCAGCAAGTACAAGACACAACTGAGACAACTCAGGGCCGCAGCATCCCAGTTCAACAGTCCCCCAGAAGGAAGCGAGGCCCCCCAGCCAGCGCCTGAGTGGAAATCCTCTCTGGCCCACCTTCAGTCCTGGGCCCGTCTCTGTCCAGTCAGTCCAGACAGTGCTAGGACTGCGCAGGCCTGGGGCGATGCTGGACTGGCATCCTCCCAGCCGACATGGAGGAAAGTCACTGCCCACCGTGTAAGGGGTGCTGTTACCCGAGCAGGGAAAGGATGCTGGATCAATAAAAGACAAAGTCCCTTGACTAGCAGAACTTTCCAGGGCGTTCTCAGACCCAGAGCAAATGCTAACATTAAGGCTACCATTGCTCAGAAGTCAGACCCTTGGTGTCTTGACAAGACAGGGAGAGAGTGAGGGGTTAACAGTTGTTGGATGACTGCTGTGTGAGGGGCTGCTCTTCTCACAGCACCTCATCTGACTTTTGTAATGATATCATCTTCATTTTGCAGATGAGGAAACAGAGGGTCAGAGGTCAAGTAATCTGCACGAAGTCATCCAGCTGCCAGTATCAAAGCCGGTGAGGCGCGGGTCCACATCCTCCAGTAAGGAGGAAAGTGCTAATTTCTGGTCCCCTCTCTTTCCAGGCTTCACTGTCAAGCCCTACAAATGTCTCTGATGGCCCTTCAACCGGATTCTCTTCTGGGCATTTCCAAAGCTGAAGATGTGACAAGATATCTGCTCTTTCACTCTGATTTTCGGACGGTGGGATGTGCCATTTCAATGTCCCTAAACAGACACGGAAAGCAGCAAGTGAATGGAGCAAGGCGGTGTTGTCTACACTGCCCAGGTGGTCACTGGGCTCCCAACCAAATCAACTAGCACTCAGCCTGGCTCTTGTGTAACCAACAGCACCAACATTGCAGTCAGCACATCAAGCGGGAGCAGGGGAATGGAGCCAGCGCCTTATCCTGCAGTCCTGCTCTTACACCTACCAGCCGTGTGACCTCTGACAAACACCTCCACCTCCATTAGCCTCAGTTTCCTCATCTGGAGAATGGGAGGGCCCACCCCGTTTTAAAGCTGCACCAAACAGATATGACCACCCCCGCTTTACTTGGTGAGCCCACAAATCCTGTCCCTTCTGGCATAGCAGACAAGGGACATATTCCCAACCCAACGGCAGAAAAGCTGCCAGCTGATAAGGAACCACTGAAGTTCCACAGAGAACTTAACCAAGAAGGGGAGAGCCTGTCGCCAGGCCAGTGGTGGGTGGTTGAGGAGAAAGGCCTGGGCAAATGGCGTGGGATGGCCACTTGGGCCCAAGCACAAAACAGACCAGCAGAGGAAGCCAGTCAAGAAAAAGAGCTCTGAGGTGAATGGGTGCTGTGAGGAAGAGGGGAGCAGAGTGAAGACCATGGCATGGCTCCCGGACGGCAGGGCAGGAGCCTGGAGGAGCCTCTTTCGGTTCCTCCAACCTGCCTCCTACGTCTGAGCCAGCCCGAGGAAGCACCCTTTCCTTCCATCAAAACAACACAAAACAGAATGTTTCTAGCGCATAGTAGGTGGCCAGGAAACGTAAGCACAGTTCTTTTGCTGGACTTGACTGAAGGAGGTAAACACGCTCAAGCGAGCCCCCATGGCCGTAGCCTGGTTTGTGCGGGGTCATCTTCCTGCCTATTCCAGAAGCCACAGCTGGACTAACTCTGTGAGATATACTGCACAACGAGTGTGCACCTCATCGTCGCGGCTAATTACCTCCTGATCAATTAAGAATTTTTTCCCATTAAGCCACAGAGCGGACAGGGAGAAGGGAGTCTCTTCTCTTCCGTGGGGCCTCTGAAGAATCCCGCAGACGATGCCACCGACCTGTCTCATTTCAGGCGCACCTCGGCCACTCAACCTGGGTGAATTTAATGGCTCGGGACAGGTCGGGTGATGAATGTCCCTGTAAATCATTTATAATTGCAAGCATAACAATTAAAAATCAGTCTGAAGAGCAAGATAACGTAACGCTAATGACAGAGAGCAGTAACTGAAGACAGAGGTCCCCACTCCAATCAGGCCCATTTGATGACGGGCGCCAAGCCTCTGGGGATTGTTCCGGAAACAAAAGCCTGGGACCAACTTCAGTCTTTAATGACTTGCCACGATAAAAGAAATTAACTGGATTTTCATATTATAATTATAAAACTTAATAGGGAATTTTTCTCCTCCATACTTTTTATTTTTCTCCTGATTGAGGATAAACCAACATACAGTCTATTCCCTTCCCAAGGACGACTTTAAAAGGCTGGCAATGTTCCTGCACATCATGTTGAAGGTCCAGCTAATAAAGCACGTCCGGGAAAGGGAGCTGCCAGTGTTGTAACAGACAGTTTCTAGAGCTTTGAGAAATTAGAAGTCTCTACCATATGTTCAATGTCTATATAATACCATAGTCCGCCAAGTCAGTCAGAGTCGAGAACGGGTGAGCATTAAAACATAAATCTCTTCCCTTGGGATGCTTTCAAACCACAAATTGAGTTCTCTCTCTCCTTGCCTCTTCGCCTGGTGGGTACCTATCATATTCCCAAGTCTCCCTCAGGTGAGACTTCTTCCAGGAAGCCTTCCCTGACTAACACCCCTTGTCCACTTTTCCCAGAACTGCCCCACCCTGAAGGCTCCACACTCTTTCTTCCAGGTTTCCTCTGAACTTTGTACACAAACTAATTCCAGACTTGCTGCACGGCATTGTGACACACAACAGTAAGATCCTTGCATTCTCTCCTACAAAACCCAAGTTCTCTGAGGGGAGACCACCCGGGAACCAAGAGTGACGGGCCCTCTGAACACCTGACATGCTGCAGGCTCTCGGTAAATACTTGTCAGTGACTGAGATTTACCTTAACTCTGGGTAACTGAGGATAAACAAGTGAGAGAAAAGTCAAGAAAACACCAAGCCTTTAGCACTGAAGAATAAAAACCACAAAGAGAGAAAAGGGAAAAAAGGTGTTTTGTCCAGCAGATCAGCTTCTTCAGGTAGACATGCGTGCATGCACACACATACACACAAATTCTCACTCTTGACAACAAGAAAAAACCATAGGTTATTTTCTGTGGAGCTTTTACATATCTCCAAGAGCCCTTGATAAAATTCCAGTCTTTTCCTGAGCAGCTGGGGTGATGCTGCTCCATATAATTTCCTCTCCACATGTGTTAATATAGTCATATTTCAGGCGAATGAGTACGAATTTTTTAGTTGCAAGCAAAAGAAACCGACTTCAATCAACTTAAGGGGAAAAACCAGGTCCAGGTGTATTTTGTTTTTAGGATTCAGAAATATCTCACCAAAGCCGAGGGCAGGAACATGGCAGGGCATCGGGAAGGAAGGAACTGAGGCCTGGAAGTTGTCCTGTCCACAGGGTCCCCTCTGTCTCCCCTGGGTCCCGTTCCCTTGTCTCTCCCACCCTCTGGAGCAGCTTGGTGGTGTCAGCATCACCTGGAGGACCTGCTAAGTGCAGACTGCTGGTCTCCCCTCCAGAGTTTCCAGATCCACGGGTCTGCGGAGGGGCCTGAGAATCTGCATTTCTCGCCAGTTCTCCGGCGCTGCTGCTGGTCTGGACACTGACTCTGAGAACCACCGCTCCACACCAGTTACGGCACAGGGCAGGACGACGGCCACCAGAGCTGCTGGGTTTGCAGGTCACAGCTCCAGCCACCAGGAAGACTCACCCAGGTCCCTCTGCCAACCTGTCGGGAGACGGAACTGACGGCCCCGTTGGATTAAGACATCCACCCTGGGCCCTCAGCTATGGCCAGACACACAGCTGACTGTGGGCATGTCGTGTGGTCCCAGGGAGGAGGAGCTGGGCAGACAACGATGCGGAACGGCCAGGAGATGTGAGGGAGTCCTGCATTCTCACTGGGCTGGTGGGAGCCGGGTGCCTTATCATAGCAAAAGCTCAGGACTCGGGAAACCCATGCTCAGCTGAAACAGAACTCAGAGTTACTCCCATCTCTGCGAACCGCAGCCCCCATCAAGTGTTGAGAGGAAGGAAGGGAGCGGGACTTGCTTCAGGCTGTGAGACTCCAGCAGAGGGTGGAAGAGCTTGGTCCGGAGCAGTGGCTCTTAACCAGGGAACACTCTGCCCCCCAGGGACACTGGTAATTTCTGGAGACAGTTTTGGTTCTCACAACCTAGGTGGGTCAGGGCGGTGAGGGGCTTCTGGCAGCTAGTGCGGAGAGGCCAGAGATGCTGCTAAACATCCTATAAGGCACAGGACAGCCCTCACAGCAAAGAATACCTGGCTCAAAATGTCAAGAGTACCAAGGTTGAGAAATCCTGGTCTAGAACCTACAAGATCCTTAAAAAAAATTGCAGTCTCCTCCTGCACAGCGGGGGCAAGAGTGCTCCACAGGGCTGAGGCCCAGTCCCAGCTGCGGAGCTGGGGTCCGGCACTGTTGCTTGCTGTGTGCCACACCTCTGTGCCTCAGTTTCCACATTCATAAATGGGATAATAGGGGTGTTGGAGGGAATTCAATGAGTCAATAGCTGTAAATAATTTAGCCCAGTGCCTCGCACACAGTAAGTACTCAATATATGATGGTTCTATATCAATATTAATACATAATTATTATTTATTTGTGAACGGAAATGTGGAGGAACTCCTCCAGGCCTCTGTGATTTGGGGTGGATACCTCAACCACTTCAGGAAGCTTTACAAGGGTAGGGAAAAGGCTGGAAAGGAGTGATGTTCAGCAAGATGGTGACATAGGTGGTCCCTGACTTCAGTCCTCCTTAGAAGAAGACCAACTAGCAACTATCCACAGACAAGACACAGCTTGAAAATCCCAGAACCAGGCGGTGAGACTGGAGCACCCCCTGCACACAGAGACCTCCTTAGAAGGTGCAGCACAGCACTGAGAGGCCTCCCTGAGCCTGCAGTTTCTCCAGTGGGAAAAAGAGGACCCAAGGTGGACATCCAACTCCCCCAGCACTGGGAGACACTTCCCAGGAAGCCCATGCAGGTCTGACCTCGCAGGGACCATGAGGGAAGTCT
Organism: Equus quagga; assembly: GCF_021613505.1. Lineage (NCBI taxonomy): Eukaryota > Metazoa > Chordata > Mammalia > Perissodactyla > Equidae > Equus > Equus quagga. The sequence goes on along the minus strand of NC_060280.1, from coordinate 678,528 downwards.
GCGGGCTTGACCACTGGGGTCAGACAGAGATGGAGGGGTGGGCGGGGCCTACAGCAACAGCGCTCAGATCTCGCGGACTGCTTTCCGGCTTGCAGTGGTGCCCGAGCACACATCCCAGCCACGGGCTCAGCCCATCTACAGAGCCAAACCAGTGGCCCCATCTGGCTAGAAAACTCAGGCGGCAGTTCTGCCTGATTTGGGACCTCAGACAAGGAGCCACACTGACTGTGGAGCCCATTCTCCAGCCCCACCCAGGCAGGGAAGAAAATTCCCAGCCCCATCTAAGTGCTGAGCACAGCCTCCAGTCTGGCCCCACCAGGAAGCCTGGCCAGAGAGGCTGGACAGCTGCAGAGCAATCCTACAGCCCTGTTTGTGCAGGGCACCAAGCCAGAAGCCCTGCTGAACTGTTAAGTACAGCCTCTGGCCCCACATAACCAGGCAGCCTGAACGGTGACCCTGGACAGCCTTAGAACCAGCCTACAGCCTGGCCCAATTGCTGAAGATAGACTGTGGCCACACTCAAGCAGGGAGCCCAGCTGGTGACCCTGCCCAATTGTGGAGAACAGTCTCTAGCCCCATTTAACCACAGGATACAGCTGGAAACCCCATCTGACCAGAGAGCCTTGCCAGAAATCTTGCCCAATAGTGGAGCACAGCCAGCAGCCCCATCCAACTTCGGGGCATAGCTCACAGCCCTGCTTCATCACAGAACATAGCCTGAGGATGCGCTCACCCACAAAGCCCTGCCTGTGGCCCTATGGACACATGAAGTCCAGCCAGCAGCACCACCCAGGCAGGAAGTACAGCCTGAGACCCCACCTGACCAGGAGAGATTGTGGAGCTCGGCTCACAGCCTTGCTCAATCTTGGGGTCCAACCAGTGACACCATCCTGGCTGGGAACACAGCCTGAGACCTGACCCAACCAGAGGTGATTGCAAAGCCTTGCTAGTGGTCCTACCTGACTGTGAAGCACAGTCATCAGCCCCACCCAATCAGGGAGACCACCCAAAAGCCCTGGTTGAAAGCAGAGCCCAGCCAGCAGACCACCACCCAAGTGCAGAGCCCACCCAGTGGCACCCTCCTCTGACTTCAGAGCACAGACAGTGGCCTCACCCAACTAGAGACCCGGATAGCAAGCCCTGCCTGCTCATGGGTGCTACCAGTTGAGCCATCCAGCACACCAAGCTGAGCTGACTGGTGAAGGTCTTTACCTGATGAAGAGAACCTTGAAAGTCTGCAAGAGAAGATCCCTTATGCAAATGCGCAGAAACCAATGCCAGGAATCAAAGAAAATGAAGAATCAGGTAAACTTTACACCTCCAAAAGAAACTACTAGAGCTCCAAAAACAGACCCTAAAGAAATGGAGAACTATGAACTATCTGACAAAGAATTCAGAATAATCTCTTGAATTCAGTGAACTAGAAGAACGTAGACAGACAGACAAACAAAATTAGGAAAGCAATGCATGAAGAAAAAGTTCAACAAAGAAATAGAAACCACAAAAATAAAACCCCACAGAAATTCTAGAGCTGAAGAAAACAATGACTAAACTGAAGAATATGATAGAGAGACTCAACATCAAACTTGATCAAGCAGAAGAAAGAATCAGCAAACCAGAAGATAGGCCATGTGAAATTATCCACTGAGAGGAGCAAAGAGAAAAAAGAATGAAGAAAGTCTATAGGACTTACAGGACAGCATCAAATGAAACAATATGGGAGTTGCAGAGGGGGAGAATGAAAAAGAGACAGAAAGTATATTCAAAGCAATAATGGCTGAAAACTTCCAAAACTTGGGAAGAGAAATGGACATCCAGATTCGTGAGGCCTAAGCAACACCAAATAGGTTAAACTCAAAAAGAGCTACACAGAGACCTGTTATAATTAAATTGCCAAAAGTCAAAGACAAGGAGAGAATTTTGAAAACAGTGAGTGAAGAGCAACTCGTGACATATAAAGGAGCCACCATTAGACTATGACAGTTGTCTCAACAGGAACTCTGCAGACCAGGAGAAAGTGGGATGACATATTCAAAATACTAAAAGAAAAAAAGCCATCAATCAAGAATACTATACGCAGCAAAGTTGTCCTTCAGAAATGAAGGAGGGATAAGGACTTTTCTGAACAAACAAAAGCTGAGGGACTTCATCACTACTAGGCCTGCCTTACAAGAAACACTAATGAGTGTTCTTCAAGCTGAAGTCAAAGGATGCTAATTAACATCATAACACATATGACTGTGTAAAACTCATTGGTAATAGTAAATATATAGTCAAAAGTCAGATTCTCTAATATCATAATGGTGGTGCATCATTTATTTACAATTATTCTTTAAAAGTTAAGAAAACAAATGTATTTTAAAAACCATATTAAACATATTAAAAACAACAACTACAATAAATTGTTATTGGATACACAGTATAAAAAAGATGTAAATGTAACATCAATAACCTAAAATATGAGGAAGGGAGAAGTAAAAGTACAAAGTTTCTGTATGCTATTGAAGTTAAGTTGTTATCAGCTTAAAATAGGATGTTATAAATATAATTTATGTAAGCCCCATTATGACAAAGAGATCAAAGCATACTACCACAAAACAAGCATAAAATCACAAAGGAAGACAGGAAGAGAGAAAGCAAGGAACAAAAGACATACAAAGCAGTCAGAAAACAACTAACAAAATGGCAATAGTATGTTCTTGCCTATCGATAATTACTTTAAAGGTAAATGGATTAAATTCTCTAATCAAAAACAAGAAATGGCTGACTGGGTAAAAAAGCACAAAAGACCCAATGATACGCTGCCCACAAGAGACTCACTTTAGCTTTAAGGAAACACACAAACTGAGAGTGAAGGGGTGGAAAGAGAGAGTTCAAGCAAACGGTGACCAAAAGAAAGCAAGGGGAGCTGTACTTTAGTCAGATGAAATGGACTTTAAGCTAAAAATGGTGAATCTATCTATCTATCTGTCAAGAGTATATAACAATTGTAAATATTTATGCACCCAACATCAGAGCACCTAAATATATAAAGCAAATACTAGCAGAACTAAAAGGAGAAATAAACAGCAATATGATAATAGTTGAGGACTTGAATAGCCCACTCTCAACAATGGATTCATCGTCCACACAGAGAATCCACAAGGAAACAGCAGATTTCAACAACATTGTAGACCAAATGGACCTAACAACATATACAGAATGTTCCATCTAATGGCAGCTGAATACACATTCTTCTCAAGCACGCATGGAACATTTTCTAGGACAGATCATATATTAGGCCACAAAACAAGTCTCAACAAACTCAAGAAGATAAAAACTATATCAAATGTCTTTTTATGACCACAAATATAGTATGAAATGGTGTGAAACTAGAAGTCAATAACAGGAGGAAAGTGAGAAAATTCACAAATACATGGAAATTAAACAACATGCTCCTGAACAATTAATGGATCAAAAAGTAAATTAAAGAGGAAATTAAAAAATATCTTGAGACAAATGAAAATGAAAACACAACATATCAAAATTTATTGGATGCAGCAAAAGCAATTCTAAGAGGGAAGTTTAAAAGAAGGATCTCAAATAAACAAGGTAAATTTATACCTCCAGGAACTTTCAAACTAAGCTGAAAGTTAGCAGGAAGAAGGAAATAATAAAGATTAGAGCAGAAATAAATGAAACAGAGAATAGGAAAAAAACAGAAAAGATTAACAACATAAATTAGAACTAATAAATTCTGTAAAGTTGCAAGATACAAAAATCAACACACAGAAATCAGTTGTGTTTCTATATACTAACAATGACCTACCAGGAAAAAAAAAACGTAATGAGAGCAATTTCATTTACTATGGCAGCAAAAACAGTAAAATACTTAGGGATAAATCTAACAAAGGAGGTGAAAGATCCATACACTAAAACATTGATGAAAGAAATATAGGAAGACACAGATAAATAGAAAAATATCCTATGTTTATTTATTGGAAGAGTTAGTATTGTTATGATGTCAATACTACCCAAAGCCATCTATAGATTCAATGGAATCCAGTATGATATTGGCATAAAAACAGACACATAGATCAATGGAACAGAATCAAGAGCCCGAAATAAATCCATGCATTTTCCAACTAATATTGACAAGGAGCCAAGAATATTCAATGGGGAAAAGAGAGTCTTTTCAATAAAGGGTGTTGGGAAAATTGGATATTTACATACAAAAGAATGAAACTGGACCCCTATCTTACACCATACACAAAAATTAATGCAAAATGCATTACAGACTTAAATGTAAGACCTGAAACCATAAAACTAGAAGAAAACAGGGAAAAAGTTCCTTGACACTGGTCTTGGCAATGATTTCATAGATATGACACCTAAATCACAAGCAACAAAAGCAAAAATAAACAAGTGGGACTATATCAAAATAAAAAGTTTCTGCACAGCAAAAGAAACAATCAACAAAATAAAAAGGCATGTGGAATGGGAGAAAGTATTTGCAAACCACATATCTAACAAGGAGTTAGTATGTAAAATATATAAAAAACTCAAACAACTCAATAGCAAAAAAAAAAAAAAACTCAATTAAAAAGTGGGCAGAGGATCTGAATAGACATTTTTCCAAAGAAGACATATGAATGGCCAACAGGTACATGAAAAGATGTTCAACATCATCGTCAGGGAAATGCAAATCAAAACCACAATGAGATATCACCTCACACTTCTTAGAATGGCTACCATCAAAAAGATAAGAGTTAACAAGTGTTGGCGAGGATGTAGAGAAAAGGGAAGCCTTGTGCACTAATGATGGGATTGTAAATTGGTGCAGCCACTATGGAAAGAAGTATGGAGGTTTCTCAAAAATTTTTAATGGAACTACCATATGATCCAGCAATTCCACTTCTGGGTATTTATCTGAAGAAAATGGAAACTCTTAACTTGAAAAGATATATGAACCGCCTGTACATTGCAGCATTGTTCACAATAGCCAAGCTATGGGAACAACCTAAATGTCCATTGAGGGATAAGTGGATAAAGAAAATGTGCAGTATATACACACAATGAAATAGTATTCAGCCATAAAAATGAAGGAAATCTTGTCATTTGCAACAACATGGATGGAACTTGAGAGCATTGTGCTAAGTCAGACAGAGAAAGACAAATCCTGTATCATCTCACTTGTATGTGGAATCTAAAAAACTGAACTCATGGAAACAAAGCAGATTGACAGTTGCCAGGGGAGGTGGGTAGAAGGAAGGTGGTCAAAGGTACAAACTTCCAGATATCAGATGAATAAGTTCTGGAGATATGCTGTACAGCACAGTGACTATACTTTACAATATTGTATATTTGAAAGTTGCTGAGTGTAGGTCTTAAAAGTTCTCCCCACAAAAAAAAATTGTAACTGTATGCGGTGATGCCCTTGTTAACTAACCTTATTGTGGTGATCATTTAGCAATATGTACTTGTATCAAATCATCACGTTGAACACCTTAAAGTTACACACTGTTGTATGTCAATTACATCTCAATAAAGCTGGAAAAAATCTATCATTAAAAAAGGAGGCTAAGCTTTTCTGGAAAAGACTCGACAGTGGGGTGGAGGAACCCTCTCATCTTTCAGAAAGGAGACACTGGACCTCGGGAGCGGCATCATTCTGCATTCTCTCTCCATCTCAAAGAAAAGTGTTCTAATGTTGGCACTTTTCATACTGAATTAGGGAAAGTGAATATTAATCTGAGCTGATACTAATCACCCATGACAGAAAGTCCCCACTCTGATGAAACTTTCATAATGTATTAGGAGCGAAAAGTCCCTCTCCTGCCTTACAGGTCAGTCTCCATGCTGCCTACGAGCAGACGGTAGAGACAAGCATCTGTCCGTCTGCAAAAGGTTTCTCCACGTAGGCCGCGGACAGCGTGGCAACTGAGACCACAGTCCAGACGTTCAATGGCCCAATGACAAGGCCAGCGTCCATCAGGTGGACAGTAGGCTCCACTGCTTCCTCAGGGCTCCAGAACGCCAGCACAGGGCTCTGCCCACGACGATGTCACACCCAGGAAAGCACTAAGTCTTGGCACTTTGGAGCTAAAAAGACCTTAGGTGTCTTCTAGTCCAGTTCTCTCACATTTGAGCTATCAGTTCAGGGAAAGGACTAGATGGATTTATCTAACCACACGATATGAAGCCTTTTGTAGGAGCTGGATGTTAGCTAGAGTGGAGGAATAATCTGATAGTCCTTCCCTTCTAATGCAATTTATGATAGACAGTCCTCTAAAATTTTGGGCCAAAATCTAGCTGTACCTTGTAGTGTTTTATTTTTCATTTTGTTTTGATCCAATCTGATCACCTTTGTCATTTAATGGGTTAGGTACATTTCTTGCAATTACTGAATTGTTCCTGCCTTCCTCTTTGGTTTTCTCTGTTGGCTAATCCATTTTCTTGGCTTCTTATTTCCTTTCTTTTTCTGCCTTCTTTTAGCTTGACAAAGTTTCTTATAATAATGCTTGTTTATTCTGTTGGTTTAAAAGCTATAGATTGTATTTCTATTCTTCTAATGGTTATCCTTAATATTTTGACCTACCCACTTAATTGTGTATGTACAACACAGTCTCGAATTACTCAGTAATTCTATCTTCCTCCCAAATGAGACACAGATGTTAGCATGTGAAAATGACCAGAGGGCCCAAAGCCTAAAATATTTACTATCTGGCCCTTTCAGGAGAAGTGTGCAGACCCCTCTCTAGAATGATATTTTTGCTGGGTAGAAAAATTCTAGGTTGATGGTTACTGTCCCTCAACACTTTGGACATATTGCTTCAGTGTCTGCTGGCCTAACCATTGCTAAGAAATTGCACTCGTGCATCACAGTTTTACTATGATGTGCTAGCTGTGAATTATTCTCTATAGTCACTGCTTGGAATGTGGCATTGACTTGGAACCTGAGGAGCTCATGTCTTCCTTCAATTTCCTGTCAGATACTGTTTTTCTACTATTTCCCATGTTGTAGTCATTTATCTATCCTCCATGTCTCTTAACTTTGTTTTATTTTACGTTTCATTCTATTAAAATACCCTTCCTGTTAGTGACACATTCTAAATTATTTCCTCAGTGCCATCTTCCAACTCACTAATTCTTCCTTCAACTGCATATAATCTAGAGTTTATCCTGTTACTTTTTCGGTTCAGTGGCTACAATTTTTATTTCCAAGAATCTAATTGGTTCTTCTTCCATTTATTAGTTTGTTTTGCCTTTCATTGCTTGCTCAACTTCCTGTGTCTGACAGCTTGGCAATTACCTCCATGCAGGCTCCCCCAAGTCAGATCTTTTCACGGTATTTCAGGGCTGCTGTCCCATGTATTATTGTGAAAACAGGTCTAGTCACGAGGCAGTGGGCAAGCTGGTTAAATTCCTCCTCAGGAGGCTCTGTGTTCTCCAACCTCTATCATTTAAATTCCTCCTCAGGAGGCTCTGTGTTCTCCAACCTCTATCACAGGTTCTCAACCAGGGCTGGTTTGTCCCCCAGGAGACACCAGGCAATGTCTGGAGACATTGTTGGTTGTCACAACTGGAGGGAGGTGTCAGCTGTTACTAGCGTCCGGTGGGTAAAGGCCAGGGATGTGGCTGAACGTCCTACAATGCACAGAGCAGCCCACACAGAGGACCATCTGCCACAGTGTTGACAGTGCCAAGGTGAGACGCTGCCGTGGCCTCAGGCAGCGGTCAGCACTGTCAGCCCTTCCACAACAAGGGAGCCACATCCCGGCTCCCACTCTCAGCAGCAGCAAGAGGGGCCAGTGAGCACCATGAATCTTTCTCACCTCAGAGGTGGACCTCCTAACCATCCCATTGACTTCCAGACCCAGAGTCAGCAAGTCTAACAGCTCAGTCCCCTTCATGCAGCATTTCTTGTCTATAGCATTATCTTATTTCTGAGCCAGGCCTTTTATACCGTCTTGGTTTTCAATGTTAATAATTTATCTCTTGCTACTCTGTATTTGGAGCAGAGATATTGGGCCAAAGCATGAACTCCCTGAGCCATCTTGGCCAGGCCCACTTCTCTATGGGGCAAAATCTATATGAATCAACCATTTCTTGATCCTTTTTTTTAATTTCTTTTTTAGATAAAAATATCAGATACCTTGCAAAATGCTCTGACACAACTCACAGTTTAATGAAATAGCACTTCCTAGGTGAATCTTCCCAGTTACTTTCCAGCAGCTTTAAAAAGACCACCATCTATGGTGCCGGGCAACTGGCCTAGTGGGTTAAGTTCAGCACGCTCTGCTTCAGTGGCCCGGGTTTTGTTCCCAGGCACGGACCTACACCACTTGTTGGTAGCCATGCTGTGGCGGCAACCCACATACAAAAGAGAGGAAGATTGGCACAGATGTTTGCTCCGGGTGAATCTTCCTCAGCAAAGAAAAAAAGAAAAGATCATCATCTAAAACCTTGCATGTGGTAGCGGTGAAGGATATGCTGATGAATGCCTGCAACTTTCACAGGAGCTTCTCCCACATTTACAGGATACTGGGGTGCAGTGTAGAGATTTTTGAGAGTTGCACCTCAACAAACACAAAGTCTTTCCCCTATGACTTGTGTCCCTGCTTCCTGTGGCTGGGTGATGGGTGAGAACTCCTGTATATGGAAAGGGGACAGCATCACATGCCCAAGGCAGGAGTCACAGTCTCAAATGAGATTATAGGATCAGAATGTGGGAAGAGTTGACCCATTATCACTATATAATGAAGTCCTTTCACAGCAGACCCTGAAGTTCTCTGACACTGGATGGAGCACCACCGCCGTCTCCATACAACGTCTTGCTCTTCCAAAACCATTGCATCCGAGCGATTTAGGTGCCAGACCAGGACTCAGCTACATGTAGCGTCCACACAGGTGCATCTGATTCAGTGCTCCCCTCTAAGGAAAGCCCCAGGCAGGGGTGCAACTCCTAGAGATGTACAGCATCTCCTCCCAGAACCCTATTTATCGTGGGTCTGCTTCTCAACCCTCTAGACACATTGGATTGGATGAAGAATGGACACCTGGCCCAACTAACTTCTCTCTCTGAGGAAGTGGAATTTGGTTCATGGGGACGTGGTCGTTTCCCTGTGGAGGAGGCTAGCTGGAAGGCCACGTTGAACTGGGAGCTGAGAGCACCATTTTGGGTTTGCCAGGATAAGCCACATGCAAGGAGGGCCCTCATGTACAAGGGGCCATCAGATACCCAAGCAAGGGGCAAGCAAGCTCTGAAACCCCACTCGCCAGGCTGTGTGCCCTGTCATCACAAGGGCGAGCAGCGGGTCCTGCATGCACGCAGGTGAGCGTGGGAAGAAGACAAAGGTGAAGGACACGGGCGGCATGATGAGAGACACGTAGCCCTCAGGAGAAAGAGAGAGTGAGATGGAGAGAGAAGCTCCTGGGGCCTGAGAGCTTTCGAGCCCTTTGTTCCAGTCCCTAAAACATCCAGCTCTACTTCCTGCCCGGGTCCCTCTAAGGTTCCCTTGATTAGCTTGAACGAGTGGATCTCTGTTTCCTGCAGTTAACAACATCCTGTGTGAATAGGCTGTTGTATGCTCAGAAACCAGCACAGTGCGTAACAGTTGCTCAATGAAGATTTGCCAAATGAAGCTCGGAGGAGGAAGTTGTGACATGAGTGCTTTAAGAAAGTGGCAGCACTGGAGACGCCGCACCACGTCAACGTGGCGGTTTCTTTTGTGAAATTAAACCAGCAACATTTTTCACCAGAAGCCTTTCCCAAAATTTCAACAGTCCGAAGAAAACTGACAAAATAGAAATGGCAAGCAATAGGATATATTGGAGAATATGAGGAAGCCATTTGGTGTAAACCTAATTCGGCCTGACCTTGTTTTTCCAAAAGGGCCTGACTGTGGCCATTGAGCATGCATTGTATATCTGCTTTAAAACATTTCCTATGGCAAGAACAAAGGCCCTTGAGATAAAGGTGCAACTTCCCCCCACATTGGCATTTCCTTAGGGATAAGCATCTTTCCTCAGGCTAGGAACTGATTTCTGTGCTCACCTTTGACCACCCAGCTCACCTGTGACCACCCAGCTCCAGACAACAGACCTGCCACCCTGCTGTGTTCACCAAGACGGCAGACCTTCCTGCTGTGTCCATCAATCACTGTGCCAACAGAGCAGTCTCACGACTATTGTAAAAGGGACATTTCAATCATATGTGAAACATTCTGTTTGGGGGTATATAACCACTCTGTGCACCCCACTTCTTCGGTGCCCTTTCTTCCTTCGGGAAGAAAGGCCCCAGGCCATGGTCCTCAGATTTTAGCTCAGAATAAACTCTCCCAAATTTTCATTTATACATTGGTTATGGATTATTTTCCTCAACAAAACACACAAGCCCCAAGATTCAGAGGGCTATGATGCTCCCTTGGAAAAAAGAAAATTTACCACTGTGGTGAAAAAACCCTCAGAATTAAAAAAAATGAACCTGAAGATGTTTTGCAAAGTAAAAAAATAAATAAACTGAAAATTTTGAATTCTTTCTATAATCATAGATATTATACCTGGGATGGTCTGCAAAAGATCAGTCCATCAGCACTTTGAAGCAGTAGCTCAGAGTTTCAACAACTTGCCTGAGGTCACACAGGATGGGTGAGGCAGGGAGCTGGAGACCACATCTCTGGCCTCTGCAGTCAGAATTTCTACTACAACAAGATGCCCCTCACAAAGGAGGCTCTTATTACTTCCCAGCTCTCGGCTACTATGGTTAAGAAGCTGCCTTTCATGGCTCCCACTGAACAGCGCCCGCATCCTACTCGTAGTCATCGAACCCCATCAAACGCTGGACCAGTGCCTGCACTTACGCATTTAGGAACGGAGCACACATTTAAGAAACAACCACCCACCAAATACGTCAGCTTCATCGTAGCTCTATCAAAAACAAAAAAGTTTTAAATAACCAGCTGACCAAAAAAAAGTGCAATTTTCTACTGTATTATTGCCTGTGAAATATTACAAGTGCAAAACATAATTACGTTAAAGCTATTTTTGATATCTCATCAGCAAGTTGGGCCAAGTCCCACCACGATGCTCCGACCAGGGTGAGCGTCGTCTGTCGTGAGTGTCACTGCCTAGGGAAAACGGAGTCGCTCCAACAGTTTGACGCTCCAGCAGTTAGCCACGTCAAGAAGCCAGGAAGGGCTGGTTTCCAAGCCACTTACAGAATGTTTAACCTGTAAACATCTAGGACGTTTACCTCCTGTCTGGATTTTCCCAGTTAAGCCCCAGAGAATCCTCTTTATGCAAGCAAAGAATCATTTTATGTAATAAGAACTTTTCTCCCTCTGTTTTCCTTCTTAGTCATCAGCAAATCCCCTTCTGCTATTACAATACATACCATGAAAACTGAAAACGAGGTAATGAGTGTATATTGTGCTGCAGACTAACATCCTAATGTCATGAGCAGAAACACACAATGTGATGTGTTGGAGGGTTAGCCATCTTCATGTTGAGCAAGCAGAAATGACACCTCCCAGTAACCTTTGGAGGCCAGCACTTTGTTTTCTCGAGTTCAGAAGCTTTATTAGGAGATTGGAAAGGATGCAAAACACACACACACACACATAAGCTTTGCAAAATAGCTCCATTTACTTTGGGTGTAAAGACACAGGGTGCTGAAGTTTGGTCCAACTTACAGGTTAGAAAAATCTGTCTGCACACAGATGGCCCTCTGTGGATGTAAGGCCCCAATATCAGGCAGAATTTCAATTTCTCTATCAAAATGAAGGATACCATCCTCATCTCACTCTCACTGAGCTCTGTTAAGAATTAACCATGAGCCAGCCCTGATGCCTAGTAGTTAAGTTCAACACCCTCCACTTTGGTGGCCTGGGTTCAGTTCCCAGGAGGAGAACCACACCACCCATCTGACAGTAGCCATACTGTGGTGGTGGCTCACACCAAAGAACTAGAAGGACTTACCACTAGAATATACAACTAGGTACCAGGGCTTTGGGGAGGCAAAAAAAGAGGAAGATTGGCAACAGATAACTCAGGGCAAATCTTTCCCTGCAAAAAAAAAAAAACATTAACTGCAATATAAATGCAATAGTAAGATGTTAATATAATTCAGCTTTGTGACTGAATTCTGTAAAAATTAAAGTTTTGAGGCTGGAGATTGTTCATAAAGAACTATTTTCTCCATAATATAAAACCAACCTCTCAGAAAAGGAACCATTGCCTCCAGCTTGTCAGTCTTTTCAAGCTCAGCTGCAAAGATGGAAACATTGAGGTCAGTTACTAGATCCTGAGCATGTCTGCATTTTCGGTGTCTGTTTTAGGTAGAAAACTGCCCCTCAGGCTGCCATTCCATCTGGAAAATGCAGTTAATAAATCATCAGCTCTTGGCTCTGCACACTGCTTATAAATGTACAAAAAAAGGAAAAGAAAGCCCGCCATCTATTTCTTATGCATCAGCCCCTAGCACTGCCTCGCGCTTTCTTAAGTCCCCTGGATCTCTAGGAAAACAAGCTGCTTGCATTTGCCTGGAGGAACTCTGCCCTCTCCTCTGAGCACATAAAACCGGTCCTGCTCTTTCTAACCTTCTGATCTCAACCTCAGAACCTGAAGAGGGGAGGGAGAGGATGAAGCGCCTCGAGGGGGCTCCAGGTCCTGACCAAGCCACCCTCCTGTGATGGCAGCCTCCAGAAAGCCGAAGGAGGAAGGCAACTCCCATGCAGCCTTGAATCAGGGCTAGACAGGTTCCAGCCCAGGCTCTGCGTGGCTGTGTGACCTTGGGCAAATGACTGGCCCTTTCCAATCCTCAGTCTGCCTCCCTAGTGAGCACTTAACTCTCAGCTGTTACTGTATTTAAGATGAACTTGCTAGGTAGAAAGGCAGCCACAGCATCTCCCCACCAGGACACACTCCCTGGTGGATTCTGATTCATCAGGAAAGATCGTCCCAGGGCGCTTGGTAGAAGCTACTTGGCAACACAAGTCAGTATTTTTATTTAAAGAGGAAATTGATGCCTCGAGATGTAAATGGCCAGGCCAAGGTCAAGATGGTAGCTCAGCTCCCTGGGTTAAAGTCCCATCCGAGACCCCGGGTCCCAGCTTCATAAAGGCTTCACTCTTTCCAGGCAATCTGGATGTGTCTGCCATCCTTAGGCCAGAAGAACCGTTTCAATGCTACATTAAACCTAAAAGGCTTATCTTTCTATCCCAACCCTTTTTAGCTTTGAATCTGTGATATTTACGCACTCTGCTTGCAGCCGTGATGAATGTCCGCATTCGACCATGGTGGTTGTGTGTACATATTTCACATGCAGCTCCAATCCTCCACAGCTACCAGGCCATCTTCCTGGTTCTGCACCTTCCTGCTTCAGACGCCAGGCATTTGGGATGAAATCCAGCCTGAAATGTTATTTGCTGTGTTTAGTGCTTTTATGAGGGTTCTCACATTATCTACATGTGCTTCAGCGTTAATTGTACATTCCAATGGCTGTAAGCAGGCAGCCCGCGAGCAACACAGGAGAGCGGGGGTTTGGAACAAGCTGCTGTTCCGTGGAATCCAGGCAAGAGAAGGGCCAAAGGGAGACATGCCAAAGGAGAGAGACGAGGGCAGCCTGTCCTGCAGTTTCACGGGGCCTGTGCTGCCCCGAGGGCCACAGTAACTGTTCCAGGGCATTTGGCAAAGTGTTCCACCAAGAAAACATATAAAAGAGAAAAATGAATGTCATTCCTAAGTCCTGTGAGGATGCTCAAAATAAACCTGAATCTTCAGACTCTAGAATCCACATAAGACTGTATTCAAGGGATGTCTGAAAAGGAAAATATACGACTTACACTATTAAAATAGTCCAAAGACTGATGATAGTTGACATACCGATTTAAGCATGAAGATTAAAATAGCCAAACCAGAATCTGGACAGAAATTTTAAAAATCATCCTTCCGGTACTTATGCTAATACATGAACTCTCGGGAGCAATTATGCTCCACCCTCTAAAAAGCATTTCCAGCAGGTTAGAAATCACAATGAGCCCCGAAATCAGCATCTCCTGTGAGATGCCCCATTATGTTACACACAGTTTACAAGTTACTTTAAAAGACCACATATAGAACTAAAATGCTATACAGAAGTATGATAAATTGCACATAGAAAACAAATTATGTAGCAGTTCTTGGCATTTTTATTAGCTTAAAAGTGATTCTAGCATTGACATTTTGCACAGTGTAATGAAACACAAATTATAATCAGAACACATCTTGGTGTGCATTCTCAAATTCACCTTTGCAACACCCAGTTTTCTGACAACTGCTCAGACGCTGGAGATGAGGGACCATCAACACTCACCAGCTCTGAAACCCACTCCCCATCAGTCTCAGGACTCAGCTCCTTCCAGGTGTCGTGCTCATCCGGTCGGTCGGGAGAAGGTGTGGGCTCACGTGACACTGCTGAAGTCCAAGCTGCAGGACCCTCACTCACTGGGCCCCCTTCAAGGTCCTGCATCTATTTCTGTATTCTTTTTCATAAATAGATTCTCCCGAATGCACAAACTTCAAGGCCATAAAAACTGCCCCTGGGTAGAATGGATGAACCCTCTTTAAGCATCTGATCCAAATCATAGATAGCAAAACACCAGCCATTACTAATCCCTCCACACCAGGGTGTGGCTGTCCGACAGCCTCGTGTCACGTACAGACACCAAGTGGACAGCCGCCGAGACCACAAGCGATGGGGTTGGTCAGTGACTCTCCTGTACAGTGTAGGCAAATACCATAGTAAAAGATGGTTTAAGGGCCGGCCCCATGGCTTAGTGGTTAAGTTTCATGCGCTTGGCTTCAGCAGCCCAGGTTCAGTTCCCAGACGTGGACTTCTACCACTCAGAGGTGGCTACGCTATGGAGGCGACCCACATACAAAATAGAGGAAGATTGGCACAGATGTTAGCTCAGGGCCAATCTTCCTCAGCAAAGAAATATATATATATATATATATATATATATACCTTTTAAAAAAGATGGTTTGATACAATTTGTATTTTGTAATAAGAAGCATGTTATCAACACTTTGCTGGCCTTCATTTTTCTTATGCAGTGAAAAATCGCAGATTCCTCTGAAGTGAACCTTAGAATTCCAAAGCAATGATTCCAGTCCATTTTGAGTAAGCGTAGGTCTTTTAAAAATTTCAAACTTGCAAAATGGTATATAGTTTGACTTTTTGCCTAAACATTTGAAATTTTCCTAAAAATTTCATTTCTAATTTTACTTTGATTTAAAATTTTAATTTATATAGCACAGCTCAATCCAAAATGTTTTTGAAAAGTCATAAAAACATCTAAAATATCTGGCCTTGTTTTTATTTTATTTCAACTCAGTAATTAAAAGTCTGCAGATTTCACAAAGTAATTATTTCTCCAAAGACTGGAGGCTTTTTCACCACTGTATAGCTGCATTTCATCTAAAAGCTTCTTATGAATACAGCATTAAGAAAATGAGCGAAAAGACCTGATGTTATTGAGCTCCTTGCTTTTCCCAGGTGTTTGTGAGTATGAAGCTAATGTGAACCTCAGAATAATACTAACCACCTGAGTGCGTACAGAACCGTTCTCACACAGTACACATGGAGAGAACGAGGGAGGAAAGTGCACAATTCGTCCTGAATCTGTAGTTCTCAAAAATTAATATATGTAGTTTGATAATTCCAAAACAAAAAAAGTGAGGGTTTAGGGGAGACGGGAGCATCAAGTAGGACAAAGAAGAGTGAGAAACAAAGACTATGCAGAGAAAACTTCCTCCAGTTCTGGTCGTACACGACTAGTCATGTGACAAGCAGAAACCATAGAGTCGTCGATAGAAGATAATACACTATTTCCAACAACAATAACAACAACAGAGTGCTGATGCTAAAAACTGATGAAGGTTACCAAGTCCTGCATCCTGGAAAGCGTGCCTCATGCTCGAGGTTTAAGAAAGGAACAGGCACCACACGGTAACCAAGACCAGAAAGTAGGGAAATTCTTCTCGGAGGCACCAGACCACGTACTCCAAGGAGAAGAGAGTGTCAGGGTGGGATCAAAACAACATCAGTTCAGAGGTGAGATTCTGAAGCTGTAAGTCAAAGAGTGGGAAACAGGCCATTTATTCCAGAAAGCGACGTCGTCGAGATTTCTCAATAGGTTCAGCCCATCCAGTTATAAAGAAACTGACAGACTGAATAAGAAATGGACAGAGGCTAAAACACCAAATCAAGGAAGATGGACAGTCTTTGGCAAGAGGAGAATGGCCCTCTAACATGAATTTGGGGCACAGGGTGGACTTTAGGTCTTTGGGCTTGGATAAAAACGACAGCAGTGCTCACTTGGATCTTGAGAATCAACGCCAATTCCTTATTAAACTGTCAGTCTTTCTTAGTGTCAGCCTTAAAGATCTTGACTCGGTGAAGGTGCCAGTGAACCTGAAAGCTCTGCATTTCAGCAGCCCCCTTGGATAGCCCAGCCCAGGCTCCCCTCTACAGGTTCTGGAGTCATTCAGTGCCATCTTCATTCTGATTTTCCAAAGAAGCTACACTGAATTGTTTACCTCATGAATAATTTGCAGAAATGTCTACTCTTGACACTACTTTTAAAATAAATAGCTGGCACTGATTTCTCTAGGGCCTCAAACAACTGAAACCCGTCACCCTCCAGCCCTGCACTGTGGGAACGACCATGCTGCCAATCTGAAAATGTATAAGACCTTGATAAAAGCCAACAGCTTTGTCCAAATAATTTCTCCCTAAAAGATCACTCCTGTGTCATCAGTCCACTTGAGCTCCTTTGGGGCTGCGGAGGAGCCAGAACAAGGATGAAACTCTGTTCCCTGTTCTGCGAGTAGGATACTGGGATTCCTTGGCTCCGCAGCTCCAGGATCAGCAGTGCCTGGGCACTCATTTGTCTACACCAAGCTTTAAAAAGCAGGCGGATGTAGACAACCCAGAGAGCAAAGCACCTGCTTGAGCTCAGCTGCCATCCCTGCCTCAGCCGGCGGTGGTCTGCACAGAGCCGAGGAATCCCAGACCCCGCCCTCGCCTCCTCATCTCAGGTCTGCGCAAGAGACTGTGCGTACACGCAGGGTCTCCTTACTTCTACCCCAGTGAGGCAGGAAGGCTGCATTTGTCCAACGAGGACATGGAGGACGATATGGTCATCAATGCACACGTGCATCTGCAGATGTACATACAGTGAACATACGCATCTGCTCTGTGCCAGACGTGCTGAGCACTTTACAACACTCTTCCATCCCAGTGCCCAGCACTGTCCATATATGTCTGTCCATATAAGCCCATGACCTTAACCATCCGCTTGCTTTTTTTAAACAAATATAACTTGAATGCCTGCTAAGTGTCTGACATTGCGCCAGGGCCAGGAGGACGATGGTGAACCATGCCCTGAGGAGCACATGGTCTGGTAGAGGAGACAGGGTCATTAACAAACACACCAGAGTACAACAAACGCAGTAGCCCAAGGGGACTGGGCATGGAAGACATCCTTCTGCCCAGCGGGAGGGGTCAGGGAACACCTGCAAGTGGCGCCTGGCTTAGGCAAGTCCTAGAGGCCATTCAGCAAAGCACTCTGAGCAAGTCCAAGCTGGAGGATGCTTTTCCTCATCATCAGGTCACTTTCTGGTTTCACAGTGTGGGCAGTCCTGCCAGACCTACTTCAGACGTGTTGCTGCAAAGACAAGTCCCATGAGCAGCAGCCCTGACCTTCTGAGCCGTCCATGGAGCAAGCATCTCCACACACAGAGAGGTAGGGTCTAGGCTTCTTCTTCTTCTGGGGACACCTCACTGAGCTCTGCTGCTATGACCACCATGGTCAACCCAGCCCCGATCAGCACATCCCTCTCCACAGAGGCTGGACAGCAACACGGGAGCAGGCTTTGCTCCAGGACGTTAACACAGTGACAGACACCCAGATGATCCAGGTCACGAAGTTGAGCTCTCTCATCGCCCGCTGGTGCCCTAGGACCCCTTCCCACCTGCTCCCAGCCTTCCTGTGTGGCAGAAGCCACATTCCCTTTTCCCACTCCAGAAGCATCCTCAGGCATATCTAGAAGTTTCTTTGTCTAGATCCAAAGAGGCGAGGTCCAGGGACGGACAAGACTCCCTTCTCCAGCCTCCAAGGCCCCTTTCCTGGCTGAGGCCCCCCTCCTGCCTGGACTTTCACCCTAGGATGGTCACCTTCCCCAGGGAAGACTTGCCTTCTACTTTCAGGGATGTGGCCTTACCCAGGACCTCACCACGTGAGGACACAACTTTGACAGAGAGGCGACCAACACACGCAGACACAGGTGGCGGGTGTGTGCTGACGGCTGCTCTCAACAGCAGGTTTTGGTTGTGATTGTTTCCTGAAGAGCCACGTGGAGAACTCTCTGTGCCAGACACCGGCATCCAGGGCTAACGAAATGTCGTCTCTGGCCTCAGGAGGGGCAACGTCCAGTAGAAATGTGACATGAGCTAGACAGGTGGGGTCAAGTTTTCCACACTGTTAAAAGTCAAGAGAAACAGGAGAAATTAATGTAATAGTATATTTCATTAACCCAATATATTGAAATATTATAGTCTCAACATGTAATTAATACCAATGATTACGAGTGAGAGACTTCATCTTTTTTTTGTACCGTGTCTTCAAAATCTGTGTATATTTGTATTTACAGCACATTTCAGTTCAGACTGGCCACATCCCTCAATGGCCACTGTACGGACCATGCAGACCCAGAGGCTGGCAGTCTAGCAGTGCTGGAGGACATTCCTGCTACTTCTAACAGCCTGTAAAGTGATGTCCACACTCAGAATTTGTCCCCTGCCCTACCCCAGGGACGGTGGCCCAGGACTTTTCAGGGCGAGTTTCTTTAGGCCACCCTGTGACACACACAGACTAACTGCTCTTTTTAGGCAATGGATCAGACCCCAAAGAGTGGAACGCGGCCTGTGCCAGGCACGGTCAGCACCCTAGCTGCCCGACCCCGGCAGCATCACCTTCCTGGGATTCCTGCTGCAGCTGCGCTTTATAAGGAGTGAAAAGGGCTTGTGGATGCTTCCACATCTAAGCTGACCTGCCCAAGACTCTCACAGTTGCCACCTTTGGCTAAGTTCCATTCTGTTATTGATCCCTGACTAACTGATTCGAAGTGTAGGACACTTGGGATATTGGTAAATTATCAGTTAGGAACTCTTCAGTCACGAGTGACAGAAAAACCCACTCAAGTTCACTCAAGCAAACAGCAGGCAAAGGGCATGCTTGCCTCATCAGTCCACCTAACCAGAGGCAAAGAGATAGGCTTCAGGCAAGGCTACATCAGTTTCACCGAGGACCTGATTTCACACTCTCTCCCCTCTGCACTCCTCCACGTCGCCTTTAACTCCAGTGTCTCTGTGGTCTCCGGCAGCTCCAAGAAGTCACCCTGAGGTCTCAGAGTGGCTCCAACAGTAGACGACCTCACATCCAGCAGAAGAAAAAGATCCTCTTCAGTAGCTCCCCACAAATCCGACGGCTCACCCTCCGCCATTGGCCAGAACTAGGTCACATGTCCATTTCTGAAGCAACCACTGCAAGTGACTGCTGGCTTCCCTGACCAGTTTAGGCCAATCAGGGCCCATCCCAGGAGCTGGAAGAGGGTCCATCCCACCCAAACTGGGTGGCTGAGAATGGAGAGGGACAAGCCCCAGAGGAAAGTCAGTCCCTCAGCGTGAGAAGCTGGGGTGGATCCTGGAGAGGCCCCAACAAACAACCACCACACTCAACAAGATGTGTCTGAGGCTGTCACTGTATCCTGCCTGACATGGGGACTCAACTGGGGAATTGCTGGATTCTCTGGTAGCTTCAACTACATCCACAAAATTAATTTCAATCCCTCCAGAGACGTGTCATAACCACTGGACTCCTGTGGCTGGAGAAACGTCTCCCCAGCACAAAGCTTTCACACAAACAAGCCCCCCATCCCAGGTGGGATGTCCCCAGCCTGCTATACTGAAGTCCCGAATATAACCCCTGGATATAAGACGCAGATGCCTCATGAACTAAAAATTACAGAAAGATTTTATGAACAAAGCTCAAGTGTTATCAGCTTGCACCCCAAGATTACACAGGAAAGCCTGGCCAAGCGTGAAGTTGGCACATATCTCAAAATCTAGTAAAAAGATGGAAGAAAACTTGTGATATCAACTTTCTGTGAAGCATTCTTCAAATAATCTTTTCATAACCCCATAGCTGGCTGAGCCAATTCCTTCTGGTGACAAGAGGGCACCAGGCAGTGAGTAGGGGGACTCCAGGGGTAAGGAAGAAGGGACGCACTTTGAAAAGGCGCAGTTCTTGGCGCTGGTGTCCCTTAGCACATTTCTGCTCTGAGGGCTTTAAAGCACCACGTGCGTTCGAAAGCTGCAAGGCTCCTCCTAAGCTTACAGGCTACAGCAATTACTGTGATTAATAATCATGACACCCACACGGGCGGGACCTGTGTCTGTTCTGCTCACCACCGAGCACCTGAGTCCTGGACTCAGTAGGTGCTTAATAAATATTTGATGCAATGAAAGTAGAGTGAATTTATTTTGGAGAAGCCAATGATTTAACATACTGGCTCAGCCTGAAGACTCTTGCTCACGTTCTAATGGAATTCCACCAGGTGGCTGGGTTGAAGGGGGGGACAGTGGGGTTGCGGTTGAGAACAGAATACTTAAACGTGATCTAAAAGCAATTATTCCAACAATTCAACCCAGGGTTGCCCAGTGCTGGGGATGCAGAGATTGAGAAAACACAAGTTCATAGATGCTCAGGCCAAGAGGTGCCACCTAAGTAGCACGATGTGATAATATATAACAGAAAGAAGTGTGGAGCGTTATGGGCACAGAGACGAAGAGACAACTAATTCTCCCTAGAGGATCAGGGAGGATTACAGGAAAGAATTTTGGATCGCAACTGGTCCTACCAGAAGCCTCCACAAAGACAATAATTAAGGTCTCCAGAGACCCAGCGGAGTGGGGAGCAGGAGTGGGAAGATCAAGGTGCCCCATAATCCCAGTGCCTTTAAGAGCTGCCAGTTTGTCTTCACAGATGGGTGAGTCCTCCCTCTGCTGCCCTAGAACCTCTGGGTATGTCCCCATCACAGGCCCACGGGTTCCCATTCTGCTAGAACAAAGCCTGCACCAGGAGACAGCACAGTGTCCGGAAACTGAGGACTTCAGCAAGGAGGGACACGAAGTCCTGCTCTGAAGGAGGCAGTGGGCTGTTTCTGCCCTGCTGTTGTGTCTCTGGTGAAATTTAGTAAACAGTGGTTAGAAGGAGGACCACATCCTCTCCGTAGAGAGATCTGTTCCTGCCACATGGTTTTCAGTGTTCCTAATGAACTGTTAACAAGCTGTCAATTAAGTGCACAAATTAGGAGAGATGACCTGGAGAGGTTTCTGCAACACAGCATGTTCCGGGTTACAAACCGCAGAGAGTGCAGACAGCCCAAGGGCCTGCCTCGGGACCTTCCTGTGAGCACCTCCGACCGCATGGGGAGAAGCTTGCAATTAGCTCCCGGTCTGGGGGTTAAGACACAAAGTCACACTGAAATAATTTTCTTCTCACTCTAAGTGCTGAAAATCCTCTTGGCTTATACAAATCAAACAGTTAGTTCTCTGCTGCTACTCCTAGGCCTGTTTTACTCAAATGAGGGCTGACAGAGGCTTTACTCTGCGCGACTTTTATTGTCATTTCTTTTCCAGCCAATTGGTTCCTGAGGCTTCTGCTGTTTATCAGGCTCCTCTTTGGGGAAAGAACTCCTCACAGAGGAGGAAAAGTGCACAGGAGCATCACACTCAGACTGATGATCCTGCTCTCCTAGCCTAAATGCAGCCTTCTGGAGGAGGCCTCAGTCTCAGGCGGCATTGTTCCCAGGGGCAGGATGTGGGTGTGGCTGGGGTAGCTGCAGGCAGCCTGGCACCTGGGGGGACAGCGTGAAGTCCTCCCCACAAAGGGACATGAAAGCTTTGCTGCAGACCCAAGAGAGAAAGGAAACAAAAACCCCAAGTTAGAAGGGCTCCCCACACAGAGCAGGATGACAAAAAGACCAGTTACTGGTTAACTTTAAGAAAGAGCTGGACATGCAGGGGGGAAGGGCACATCCCAAAGCAGGGAGTGAAATGGCTCCTTGGGTGGACAGCTTCGTCAAAGGGTCAGTGGGAGCAATTCTGGAGAGGAGGCTCCCGGGAGGGGCTGTCCCTAAACACACGGGCTGATAGGAAGCAACGGCTCCCATTTCACTCCTCCAGAGCCGGTGGTTTCCCTGGAGAGACACGCAAGCCTCTCTTGACCGGGCCCTACAACTTACAGAGCAGGTTCCCTACCAGCACAGAGCCTCTGGGACTTGGTTTCCCCACCTGCTGAAGGACTGGAAGGATGACGACAACTCGACAGGAAAGGAGAGGCCCAAGGGCAGGGCTCTCCTCCCTCCAGCACAGAGGCAGGCGAGGCTGGGAGGAGCTCGGCCCAGGAGGCACCAGGAACGGCTTCCTTCCTGGAGCTCTGCTGCCTCCCACTGCCCCACCTTTTAAATGTCAGGTTCCTCCTCCGTCTGGTTCATCACCACCACCCTCCCTGTAAAGACTCCTCTTTGTGTCGCCCAGTTGCTGGCAAAAGCCACAACCCTCTTCAAGTCTGGTTTAGGCCCTTATCCCACCCTGCCGCAGGACAGGAGTCCTGAATCTGAAGACCCAGGCTCATGTCCTAGATCCACCACTGACTGTGTGATGATGAATATATTTCCTAACCTCTCTGAACATTGTTTCTTTTTCTGAAAATACAGAGAAAACGTGTTATGAAGGTCAAATAGGATAATGGATAACTTTGTATACCAGAAGGCAATAACTCAGAAGTTTTAAAATGTAAACTACCCTCCAGGTTCTGCTCCCTACCTCATGGCTTAAAAACCACTGTCCTCCAGGAAGTCACCATTAATAATTACTAATCAAAAGAATTTTGAAAATAAACTCACATGCTATTCACATAGCCTGAATAGAAGGTGGCCAACTATGCCCTTCAAACACTTATTCCCACTGACGGACTGCAGTCCAGGGCAGGCCCATGCCCATCTCTTTAGGTATAAGCTTCTTACAACAACCCTGCGACCCTGAAGCTTCCTCATGATGACGCCCATTTCCTTCACCGGTCCGCCTGCTTCCTCCTTATACTCTATGCATATTCCTTTGTCTCATCCTCATACTCCTTCTTCCTTATACTCATACTCCTTCTTCCTTATACTC
>NC_060280.1:579511-655258 GCF_021613505.1 Equus quagga | reverse complement strand
ATACTCCTTCTTCCTTATACTCATACTCCTTCTTCCTTATACTCATATTCCTTCTTCCTTATACTCCTTCTTCTTTATACTCATATTCCTTCTTCTTTATACTCATATTCCTTCTTCTTTATACTCATATTCCTTCTTCCTTATACTCATACTCCTTTGTCTTATACTCGTACTCATACTCCGTCTTATAATCATACTCATACTCATACTCCTTTGTCTCATACTCATACTCCGTCTTATACTCTTTCATCTCATACTCATATTCGTACTCCATCTCATACTTCATCTCATACTCATACTCCTTCATTTTATACTCATATTCATACTCCGTCTCTCCGTCTTATACTCATACTCATACTCCTTCATCTTATACTCATGCTCATACTCCTTCGTCTCTTACCCGTGGCTACTTATCCTTTAAAGGAGGTATCTTCTGTCCATCTTGTGACTTACCCCTAAACACACACGCACACATTTATAACTAAATAAAAGTATACATTTCTTAAAACCAGTCTAAGAAAGTGAGCTATAGATTCATCAGTAAGAACCCTTTGGAATCCCCAACAATCCCTACCACCAGCCACGTTTCCAAAAGTGACCACAAGCAGCTGTCCATGACTGACGAACATCCCCATAGTCAAGCTGGGTTTGCCAGACAGAGGAGAGGCGGGCAGGCCTGGGCCAACACCTGTGAGCAGAGCTCCCTGAATTGCTTCACCCAGGCCCCGTCTTAATGCAGAGTCAGTGCTCCTGCAGGACCCACCATTTCCTCCCCACTGCACTCTGCAGGCTTCAGCAAGCAGTCCTTCCCCCAGATCCAGGCCTAAGTGTCGTGCAGGCTGCAAAACCCCCATCCCCACCCTCCCGGAGGGAGGCAGCAGGCACAACGGCAGCCTTCATGTCTTTCTGGGGAAAAGACTCAGGCGTTCTTTTGTGTATTTTCTCTGCCCCATGTCAGTGACTTTCTCGGGGAGCACAAGCCTCAGGCTCTTTCCCCCACATGAAAATTTCATGGAAAAGTGATCCAGACTACGGACAGCAATGGCTCTTTTTTTCTGAGAGCCATGTGGGCTGCTTTCTGCCACACGCTTCTGTTACAAGCACAGAGCCACAAATAAACCCAGGAAGACAGGAGAGGGGTGTACAGGAAGGAAAGAACAAGTGGAAGACTGGGGAAATCAAGGGACAGCTCCCATTTATAGGAAAAAAGAGGAATGGCTCGCTTTCTTCACAAATGAGAGAAACAGGCCTGTGGCAGGGACGCGGCGTGTGGCTCTCCTGTGCCCCCTGGTGGGCACGGCGGTCAGTGCAGTCCCTCAAGTGGCGCGGAGTCTGTGCTGGTCGGCCTTCGTGTTACATCATGAATTTTGATAAGCCCATTAGCCAGCCAGGCAGCCCGGAGGAGGATGTCGTTCTCAGTTGATGACTGCACAATGAGGAGTCATATATTTTAATTTAAACACCATAAACCTATTGAGTGCTTAATTAACTTTAACCGTCTTTAGGGGAATGAAGCCAATTTGAGGGGGTCAAAAGGAGTTGTTTCAATATCAAACAGTTTTACATAGTCAATCCATTCATTCGGCCTACAGCTACTGATTAACACACAAAATTAACATGTTAGTAAAAATTCATATTCAGTCCTCGAGGGAAATTAAGATGCACATGCACAGGGCATGATTAGCACAGCCATTGTTTTCTCTCAACAATATAATTTAACGGGTTTTTAGAATTACAGAAAGAGAGACTCAATGCTGGTTTGAATTGATTATTTACCACAAAGCTTTGAAATATAGAAAAGATGGAAAACATCTCAAGCCAAAAGGGCCAGCGAGCAGAGGCGGACGGGCTCGGAGCGAGTGCGTCTTACTAAGGAGCTTGGCCAGGATGAGCTGACAGAGAGGCAGGCCCGGTGCCACAGCCAGCGTGAGTGGCCGGCAGGAGGAGGGGGAGGCCTTCGGGCTGCTTGGAAAAGCAGGCATGAGCTGACTTCCAGGGAGAGGAAAGTATTCACTTAAGATTTAATCATATTACACACCCAGCCTATTTCCCAGAAGTATCTGAGGCATCTACATTATTCAAACACATTTAAAAAGAACAAGTAAAAGAGAATGTAATTATTTTAAAAAATAAGGACCCAATGAGAAAGAACAGAGCAAGAGAACAAGGGAGTTCCCACATTTCCAAAGCCGACTTAGTTCTGATTTGCCTGCCAGCCATGCAAAAAGTGCCGAATGCACTGGAGTATATTATCTCATTATCTGTCCTGAAGGTAACACAGAAGTTTGTCTGAACAGACGTGTTTCCTTCTTCATGCTGCACTTGAGAGAAACTGATGGTGTGGTTACTTGCAGAAAGGTCGTTGCATGAGAAGTCTACCAATGTACTTAATGATGAAAGACATGAAAATGTTCTTCAGCAAGGGCTTCCATGTTAGCACTCTGTAAAAGGCAAGTGTAGGGCCCACCGGTGGCACAGTGGTTAAGTTCACGTGCTCTGCTTCAGCAGCCTGGGATTCGTCAGTTCAGATCCTGGCCGTGGATCTAGCACCACTTGTCAAGCCACGCTGTGGTGGTGACCCATATAAAATAGAGTAAGATGGGCACAGATGTTAGCTCAGCAACAATCTTCCTTAAGCAAAAAGAGGCAGATAGGCAATGGATGTTAGCTCAGGGCCAATCTTCCTCACCAAAAAAAAAGAAAGGCAAGTGCAAAGCTTCCAGTTGAAATTGGCAGAGCCATCCCTGTAGGGAACTGAGATCATCCAGGCTGAGTATATGCTTTCTGGTGATCATCCTGAGCCCTGGTAGTAACAGTAGCCTTAGGACTCAGACAAGCAGGAAGCAAAAAGGACTTCTCCTCCTGGAATTCACAGGATTCTGTAAGAATTTCACATGGCTGAGTGCTCCCATCTCTCCCCACTGCCAAATCATCCTGACACCTCGACTTCAACAGGCCCTCCGGCTCCCCACATGGATCCACTTCCAGCCTCACCTCTCAACACCACCGCACAGATCCAGGATGATCTTTCACGCCCCAACCCTGCCTCCAAGTTCCCGCTCAGGCTGTTCCCTCATCCCACCTGGCGGCCTTTCCACTTCTTCAAATCCTTCTTCCTTGGACAAACCTTTTCCCGCTCTCCTCAGACTAAATTCCGCAGGATAAATGATCAAGGCCGACCCTCACTCTCTGGCCCAGCCCTGCTCCTGCCATTCCCTCCGTGTTTCCCAGCTTCAGGCTGTGAGACCCCACTTCACCCCAAGTCACCACCAGCATCGACTCCGCACATCTTTGCCCACACCATCCTCTGCTTCCAACCCACAGACCCTCCTTCTTCAAGACCCAGGTCGTCTGAAACTGCTCCTCTGAAGCCACGGCCACCCTCCTCCTGTGCTCTGCTCCCGAAGCAGCGCCCCGCCTCCGCTGTGCCCGGCGCAGTTCACTGTGAAGACCCAGGTCGGCTTCCATCTCTCCTGCACACCAGCAGCTCCCCCACCACAGGCTGAGTGTTTTAATGGCTCCTTGTTTAAAAACCTCTTGTGGCACACGGCGCCTGGTACTTCACAGGGCCCAGAATGTGCCTCCTGAACTAACTCTCAGCTCCTCCACCATGGGCACCACCAGACTCAGCCCCGGGGACGGGTCTCAGGGCTCGGCTTCTCCGTGTCCTGCGTGCTGTTCCTCATGTGGGGAAGGCGGGCAGCTCCCCACTCGCTGCTGTGGGGAGACCCTCACTGTCTGTCTGTCTGCCTTCCTCTCTCCCCTCTCTCTTCTCTCAGTGGTTTCTATTCGCCAAAGAAGCCTGGTGACAAGGACAGACAGAGGAAACAGCAACAGCCAAGGACCCGAAGAGCAGGCTCTTCCCTGAGAGAGACCCTGACCAGACGCCTTGTCTCCTGGAGCGAGAACCCAGGTCAGGCGCCACCACCCCCGGGCCCCCAGCAGAGGGAGCAAACCAGCGGCCAAGTCACTCAACAGGCCAGGTCGGAGGGATGGAGAGGAGACAGGACCGGGACTCCTGAGCAGGAGCACGGCGGCGCCCACACGTGTCAGGATCGCTGCAGGCCCTCAGGGGAGAAACCTCCCCAGGCTGGATGAGGGCAGCAGCTGTGCCGGGTCAAAGAGGACACGGCGTCTTCCTGTCGTGATGACCCTGGGCTGCCTCACTCCTCCCAACTCTTGCTCTCCATCAACCGCTTGGTATCCAGTTTCTTTTCCACAGGTTTCAGAAGATGCAAACGTTTTAAGCAAAACATGTTCCTAGGAAGGTTCTTCCACCGCTGGCTGAGGGCCTCCTTGGCTTTGGCTCTCGCGGGGCTCACCATGCTGGCACGTAGCCGGCCCTCCCGTCATGGGCTGCGGGGGTTCACACTCCAGCCGTCGCTCACTATTTACACAGAATAAACACATGCGGGGTCCTTGTAGCAGAGCACAGCAGGCGTCTCAGGCTGCACAGTCACAAGGCTACCAGAGGGTCAGCTCTGGTCTGAGACGCAGGCTGAGCAGGCGCCCGCATCTGACACCCAGGCGCCTGCACCGCCGGGGAGGAGCCTTCTGGGGGCAAGCCGGCATGCTCATCCAAGTCCAAGATGTGTGCTTTCTAGCACCCCAATTTATTCAGGAATTCATGTCAAACAACCAGTCACGGACGTGCTCAGAGGCTTAGCACGTAGACATTCACTACATGTTATTGAGTGAAAGCTGGAAACACCCTCAGCGATAGACTGACCAGGCAATGAGGCCTTGGTGTCCACCGGTAGAGGACCAGCAGCCTAAAGTAGGGTAACACTTATGACAGAGAAAAAAACGTTCATCCTATCTAAATCAAAAGCATAGAATAAAATAACTTCCACAGTACAATCTCCTTCTACTTAAAAAGACATGTATGTGTGTGAATGTACAGAGAAAGTTCTGGAAGGCTGGTTACTGAGACGTTCACAGCGGTTACCACTGTAGGGTGGAGTCATGGTGCTCTCTCACTGTAATCTTTCTGCTCATCCGCAATTTAAACGTTTCTAACCATGAACTTGTGTTGCTTTGGTAAAAGGAAAAAGACGGCAGGAGTTATTTTCAGTTATTTTTTAAAAACCTGACGAGGCAGCCTGACAGCTCTTCCCACCCTTCACCGCAAACACCATCCTCGTTTCAGGGTGCTCACCTCGCTGGCTGAGCCCGAGGCCGCGCGGCTGCGCTCCTCCTTCGCTGGGAGCAGGGCCGGTGGCACGAGCGCCGCGCTCAGCCGGACCACGAGGCCTCCCAGCCGCCCACTCGGGGCCACTGCCGCCCGACGGGCCGCGCACGCGGGGCGCCCAGGACCCTCTCCAAGGCCGCTCTTCCGGGGGCGTTCGCGCCTCTGCCGCCGCCTCCTCGTCGCTGGCAGGCTCTCCCAGCCGTGGGCGGGGGCCATGGACCGCGTGGGCGGGGATGGAGGCGCCGGGCCGTCCCCTGCACGGCTGCCCGTCCCTGGGCCGCTTGCACAGGATAGACACGACGTTCCTGTTGAAGCCCCGCGATGCTGGACTCGGCGCTCCCGGTGCTCGCTGCCCAGGGGCCCCAGTTGCAGAGGGGCGCGCAAGGGAGGGAAGGACGTCGAACGCTCAGCTGGGCGGCCAGAGCGCCGGCCGGTCCTCGGCGCTGTCATTCGCCGACCTGGATGCGGCGGAGGGAGGAAGGCCCGGCTTCACTGACAGCGCCGGGCGGCGACTCCGCTCGGAGGCCCTGTAGCAGGGTCCCCACTGCCGCCGACGCGGGCTGAAAACCACCAGACGACAGCGAGAATTGGCCTCCGTGCCTGGACGCACGCAGCCCAGGGAGACGGGCTCAAACGGGGTCCGTCCCCCGGGGAGTGAAGCTGCACGCTCCTTGCGGGACGCGCCCCTGAGCGGACAGGAGGGAGAGGCAGTTTCTCCCTCACGACCCTCCCCAGAAACAAGGCAGAACCCACAGCGGCTCAAAGAGGCGCAGGGCACAGTGGCTCCCACATCAAGACAGGGCTCGGGGTGACCGCCAAGAGCCTCCAGCGACGGAGTGGAGGTTCCACCACAAGGGCCCCAGGGCAGCTCTTCCTCAGCCTCACAGTGACGCTTGTCCTGGCCGCCTGCAGAACCGGGCTGCACTCTCCTGCAGAGCAGACGCTGCCCCGGTTGAGTCCTTCCAACCACCAGGCAGGCGTCCTCGCCCAGGGAGGGCCCACGGGATCCAGCAGAGGCCTCGATTTCCCCTCAGGACCCTCTCAGGAGCCAGAGGGAAGTCCCAGGAACATCAGAGAAGTCAGGCTGCTGCCTCCCGCTCCTGACCTCAGAGAGGGCTCCTCCTGCCCCATGCCCCTCCCTCTGCCGGTCTGGTCTTCCTCCGTCTGGCTGTCTCCCTGTCTCTCTCCCTGTCTCTCTCTCTGTTTCTCCCTCTCTCTCTGTTTCTCTCTCTCTCTCTCTTTCTCTCTCTCTCTCTCTCTCTCTCTCTCTCTCTCTCGGTTCGCCCTCCCTTTCTGTCCCTGTGTCTCTCTATCTCTCTGTCCTCTCCCTCTCTGTCTCTCTGTGTCTCTCTGTTTCTGTCTCCCCCTCTCTGTGTCTCTCTGTCTCTCGCCTCTCTCCCTCTCTGTCTCTCTCTGTCTCTGTGTCTGTGTGTGTG
Source organism: Equus quagga (assembly GCF_021613505.1). Classification (NCBI taxonomy): domain Eukaryota; kingdom Metazoa; phylum Chordata; class Mammalia; order Perissodactyla; family Equidae; genus Equus; species Equus quagga. Next base: position 648,631 of record NC_060280.1, on the reverse strand, counting down.
TGTCTCTCTTGTTTCTCCCTCTCTGTCTCCCTGTCTCTCTCTCGTCTCTCCCTCCCTCTCTCTGTCTCTTCCTGTCTCTCTGTCCTTGTCTCTCCCCTCCCCCCCGTCTCTCTCTCTCATCTCTCCCTCTCTGCCTCTCTGTGTCTCTTTCCCTCTCCCCTCTCTGCGAGACCACCTAGCCCCCTCAGGAGCCGGCCCTGTGGTGCAGGCACGGGAAGCATTGCCATGATGCAGCCGTGCCAGGTGGAAAGCGCAGCTTCCCGCGGCACCTGGCCTCCTGGCAGCTCCCAGCCAGGCTTGGAGTTGTGCCTGAGCTTTTTGTTCCTGATTTTTTACTTCCCCCCGACTCCATTTCTTTCCCAACAGCATCCTCCTGAAAGCCATGTGGGCTGGTGGGGACCAGATCGGGCCAGTCCTGACGGCTGCCCTCACTCCACCATGGAGCCACTTCCACCTCCCAGTAGAGCACAGACCAAAGTCTAGCCTTCTTGAAACTTCAATTTGACCCATGAAACAGAAATGAGACCCTTTCCTCTGGCAGTCAGCAAGGCCACTGTCGTGCGTTGGGGGTGGCATCGGCTCTGCAGTGGACACAGGGCAGGATGGCCACCGGTCTTATCAGTGACACTGACTGCAGCGTCCTGAGGAGAAGCGAGGCCAGCTGGGGACACAGAGACGGTCCTGCAGCCAGGGGAGGGTGGGCCAGAGACCCGCCATCGCCCCAGTTCTCCTTCCTTCTGGGCATCCAGGCACCAAGCTCTGTAAACTCCACGCCCTCAAAAGCTGTTTTATAGCCTCTTCTCTCTGCCCGGCCCCAGAAGGCCAGCCCTCAACAGATTCTTATAACGGCTCCTGTCCCTGCCCCACCACAGCCCCAGCACAGTCACCCATCCGCCCCACGGCCCACCTCCTCCACACCACAGTCTGGCCAGACGCACTCTCCACCTCCTCTTCCTCTGCACTCCTCCCCCAATGCTGGCTTGGCTGCTCCCAGTTCCTCAGAATCCAGGTCAACGTCACCTGCTCTGTGGTCGGAGACTGCCGACTGCACGCCACCCACTCCAGGCTGAAGGGTCACTATGTCCTGAGTTCTGTGACCCCTCGTCCCTTTCCTGCCTCTTCCACAAGACCACGGGCGCCTCGAGTCCAGAGCCCATGTGAATTCACCTTCGTCTCCAGCACCGACGTGGCACCCATCCTGTGCAGGGGCCAACAGTCTTGAGGAACAAATGGCAGTGAGTGGGAAGAGCAAGCTGTGCACAGATACCCACCAGGAGGTGGGCTCAGAAGGAGGAAAACATGTCCGAGATGCCGGAAAGACTCTCGTCTCCCCAGTGTGTGTCCCCTGCTAGAGATAGGTCTTGGGGGATCAACAGCCTCACCTGTGAGCTCGCCCTTCAGAGCCTTCCCATGTCCCCTCCCCCTTCTGAACTGGCTTCTTCAAACGTCCTCCTCACCCTGACCTGCTTAATTGACCTGCGTCCCCAGTTGCTTCCTGGCTTGTGGGTTTCGTGCTGGTAGCATTGACCTTGGTCTACACCCTACCTCTGACGAACGCAGCTCCCAGGAGAAAAGCCCTAGCTCCCTCCTCCATCAGGTGTCCCTCAAGCACAGGACGAACGCCTCGTCCGTGCCTCGTCCGTAGGTGGCATATGGTGCTCCTGGTGAGGGGAGGGGAGGAGGGTCAGGCCCTCCCCACTGCTGCTCTGTCACAACAGACGCACCTGGATGGTGCCTCGTTCTCTCAGTGCCTCCATTGTCATCACCTCTGACAGCTGACCAGTGACCCAGTCTTGTCCCTCTCACTTCCAGTCACACGTATCTGTCCCTGCTTCCCGCTTCCACCTCCACTGCCCTCCGTAGGACCTGGGCCTCCTTCCCCTGACTGCTGAAATGATCTCCTATGAGCTGACCTTCATCCAGTGCCTTCCTCCTCAGTCCAGCCTTCACATCGGAACCAGTTATCTTCCTCAAATACAAGTTGACTCTGCCACTCTCCTGCTCAGCATCCTTCCGTGGCTCCCACTGCCCACAGAACAAAGTTCAAACTCCTTCATTGGCCGTTTAAGATCCTCTAATGGTTTAGTCCCAACTTAGTCTGTCACCTCATCTTGGAGCACCTGCCTACAAGGACCTTGTCCTCCTTCCCAACAGAATTATCACTGTTCCTTTCAGTCCAAATAAAATTGCCCCTTCTTCTGGGCAAAATCCATCCCTCCACTTGGAGCACTTCCGTACACAGAGTCTGCACATCCCCTAGGCCTCCTCGTTTTGCCTGTTACCCCTGTGGCTGCTTTCATCGCAGATGGGCCCTGCGGGATGGCAGGCTCTCGGGGGCTGGAATCCAGCTGCATCCTTGCCTGCAGTCCTTCAGGCTGCCTTGAGCACAACAGACGCTCCATGTATTTCTGTTAACTGCAAATGAAACAAGTGAAATCAAAGTGATAAGTTGTGCTGAACAAGGTTCACGTGAGTTTGAAAGGGTCACATCACGAAGCAGCTCTGGGTAAGAAATGGCTCTTAGGAGCTCACGTACACTTGAGATAATACAGGTGAACATCCAGACTCTAAGACCACAGGGTAATGCAGGAAAGCGCTGTTCAACATGCATGCAGAACAAGCAGAGCCTGCATGCAGCTGTGAGGCCCACGGGGCGCTGCTGAGCCATGACTCTAAACAACACATCCAGGACTTAAGACACTGTTGGCTTTGTCTGGGGAAACAAGATTCTCTGGCAAGTCCTGACACTGTAGCACATGACTGTTGGACTGTGTCGTCGTGGCCGTCCATACAGTGAACTCCTCCGGGGCCGTGCAGCCTAGTGGTTAAGAGCCAGACCACTGAGTTCAAACCCCAGCTCCACACTCACTAGTCGTGTGCCATGGGCAATGACCGAAACTCTCTGTTCCCTGTTGTTTTCCTCTGGTGAGCGGAGAGCATAGTAAATACCCACCTCACTGGCTCTTTGGGAGAACTCATTGAGTCAGTATATATGAAGTGCTTAGAACACAGTAAACTATGTCAACACTGTTACTTTTAAATATACCAACTTTGCAGAGAGGGACAGAGAGACGGTCCAGCTAACGAGGGCTCATGTGATGCCTGGAACTGAGGCACTGCTCTTCCCTCCTCACTGTCTTTAGGAACTCTCCCTCAAAGGGAAGTCAGTCTTGTGTTTTTAAAGTGGGTGCCACCCCCTGCAGGTTTACTCTTTCACAGAGGGTGTCGTGGCAAGACAAAGTTGCCACTCTCTGGAGACAGGTACTACTACCAGCAACAGTGGCCTCGAAACTGAGACAAAGGGGTGAGGAGGCTGTGGCTGGATTCCAGCCTGGGCCTAACCAGAATGCCAGCCGCCCCGATGTGGAGCCCACAGGGCCAGCCTGTGCTCCTTCCTAACCCACAACCCTCACTGTCCGCAGAGTCAGAATCAGGACTCCTTAGGCTGTCACTCCAGACATGTCAACCATGACCATCTTCATACACCTCACTGTGGGAAGCAGCCTAAGGCTGAGCCACAAGCAAGACATAGCCACTAACTGGACCTCAGTTCGGCACCTGACCCAAAGCAGTCCACCTACAGGCTGACAGTGACCTAGGAGGGGACTGGCACACACTCTGCCCAGTGGGATATTGGTAACCAGTTAAGCAGTCAGACTCAGCATCTCCCTCTAGAATGTGAACAGAAAGATTTGAGAGAAGCAAACCAACAGGAATATGGAGCAGGACTAAGAAAACCCCAAAGAGGCAGAGAACACAAGTGGGGCAGCCTCTCCATTGTTGACAGAGGACAGAGGTGAAGCTCTCACACCCCAGGTACTGAGGATGAGCTTGGATGCAGGACACTGGTGAATCCGTGGGATCCCTACCCACCCACAGACACCACATCCTAACAAGAAGCCCCTATCATCTGAGAGAGCTCCTGAGACTTCCTCCAGCTGTGTGCAGCCATTCAAGACTCTCCAGTCCCAACCCACCTGTCCTGTTTTCTCTTCTACTTCTGCTGATATGCTCCCAGGACCCAGAGGCCATGAGCATTGCTGCTCACACTCTCCCATGCCTATGCCATATCCTTCAAGACCAGCCACGCTCACCTTTCACATGATGTCACCCTCAGCGGATGCTGCTCACCACCTGCGACCTCTCTGATCTCCAGTTCCTCCTCTGCCCTCAAACACAAGTCCTGTCTCCCCGGCATGCCTCCAATCATGTTGTGGGCCTGGTGCTTTCTAGTGTAGTGCCTGTGCACAGCACAGCAGAACCCAATACACGTTTGCTGGTTGACTTGACTGGACGTCTGATAATACAAATACCAAAGGGCTAGAGAGGTAGTTCCTAACCCCCAGCCCCAGAGAGCGATTTGCCCCCACCCATCCCCCCAGCCATGGGACATTTGGCCATGTCTGGAGACATTTTTCATTGTCACAACTTGGGGGATGTGCTAACGGCATGCAGAGGGTATAGGACAAGGATGTGCTCAATGTCCTACAATGCACAGGACAACAACTACTCCATGATAAAGAATGACCCTGCCCAAATGTCAACAGAGCCAACACGGACAGACTCTGGACTAGAACCATGAAAAAATTAAGAAGAAACAAGACTTGGGGGACACACCTAACAATAACACATTGTTAGGAATGGAATGTCTGACCAGACTGTTCTCTGTGTACTGCTCACAATTCTAGATACACCATGGGGAGACTCTGGTCCGCATGATAAGGCCCATTTGGATGGAAGGCAATCCACAACTGGCAGCAAAGCCACCAAGCCTTTCCACTCACCTCTCGATAAGCAATAATGTGATCCCACAGTTGATAGGGTGGAATTTGGACCCCACTGACAGCATTACGGCAGGGTCAGATTGTAGCCCTGGTGCTGGCAGAGATCACGAGCAAGCTAACACCACTGGCCAGTCTGATGATTTCTTATCCAATCTATGGGGCTTCAGTAGGATTAGTCCTTTTTACCTTCTTTTTAACCTGATTGGCATTTCTTCGTCATGTCAGTTCAGCACACAGGCTTTGGAGAGGAGCAGAGCCAGACTCCGCTCTCAGTTCTGTGGTGGTCTGTGTCTGTGCACAGCAGAAGGGTCAGGACAGGGCCTGTCCCATCGACCACTGCACACCCAGATCTGAAAAGGGAGTGAATGAACGCACTCACTCTGTCTCATCTCATCCAAACTCAGCGTCCTCTTCTTTAAGATGGAGAAATAGCACCAAGGCCACAGTTGTTTCAAGAATTAAATAAATGAGACTGTGTTTATCAAGCTCCGGGCCCAGAGTTGGACACACAGATCAACTAATGGCCACTATCCCTCCCTCTCGAAGCTAGTAAAAATCTGCTGGCTCTTCTGAATCCTGAGAGGTACCCCAATTTCCTCCCCAATCCTCTGCTCTTCAAAGAAGCTCTACCAAGCCAGAGGGAGTTCTAAAGCCCTAAGAATGAAGTGGGTTTATTTCTCTGAAACTAATTAAAAATAAAAAGTTATGCCATGATTTCCAAGCCAAATTTACTCTCACCTGTGGGCTTCCCATTTTAAATTTTAATTTGATTATGCACATCTCAGACAAGCAACAGGAATGGACGAGGGCCAGGGCCCTGTCTTTTTATATCTTCTCAGCATTACCTCCCACTGCAGGTGCCTAATAAATGGTAAGTGAGCAAAGGAGAGAACAGCAGCCTCAGGTCTGAGGCTCCAGGGTTCCTATGGGTAAAGATAGTTACACAAACACGAAAGCTTATCTACTCATACTCTGGTCCACAACTGGACACAAAGCTATCAGGACGAAAGAGTCTAATTGCAGGGTCAGCTCTTCAGATAAAACCTCACAGACCCCATGGCTGCTGTGTGTGCGAATTTCCTTAAGGCAGGACCATCAGGACACAGACCAGAGTGCAGCGCGACTGAACAGGAGAAACAGCTGGCTCCAGACCAAGCGGCTCAGTTCCTGGCTCCACACTTTCTAACTGTGCAACTTCCAGTCTCAATTTTCTCACCAGTAGAAGTCAACGGTATACCTGCTACAAAGGGCCGAGCTGTCCCCAAATTCACAAGTGGACATCCTAACCCCCAGTACCTCAGAAGGCAACCTTATTTGGAGAAAGGCCCTTTATAGAGGTAATCTAGTTTAAATGAGGTCTTAGGGCAGGCCCTACTCCAGTATGACTGGTGTTCTTACAAAAAGGGGAAATCCGGGGCCACAGAGGCACACAGAGAGAAGGCCACGTGAAGATGAAGACAGAGGTCAGGTGACGCTTCACATGCCAAGGAGCACTGATGATCGCCACCACAGCCCCACAGCCAGGGCAGAGGCATGGACAGTCTCCCTCACAGCCTCAGAAGGAGCCGATCCTGCCAGCACTGTGGTCTCGGACTCCTAGCCCCCAGAACTGTGGGACAGGAAATTTCTATGGCTTAAGCACTCAGTTTGTGGTGCTTTGTTATAGCAGCAAACAGATACAAGCCCTGTAGGGTCGTCACGAGGAGTAAAGACAAAGTTATAAAAGACACATTCCACAGCAGGTCGTTGTGGGCAAGGCTGGTGGCTGCTGGTATTATTGCCAACGAGGGCATCACAAGTCGGCCATACAGAGATATCAGACACACGCGTATGTCGAACCAGGACACACCAGTGTCCGAAGATAAGGCAATTCCCTAAATGCCAGTCTCCCATTTTTCCAGTGAGAAAACCAGGGAAAAAACTTCCAGGGATAAGACAAAATAGCCAAATAGCTACTTATAATATTCAATTTAACCTAGTTACACAGATACATGTAAAATCTCATGTATAAAAATCATACATTGATTTAGAAATGGTGCTTCTTGCATTTTCATATTTCATGAAATAATTTTATTCTAACGTAAGTCTTCATCATCATTAGAACCTTTCTTGAGTCATTTTCAAGAGAACTTAGTCTTCGCTTCCACCTAAGTCACTTGAGATGCAGCACCTTGAATCTCTGTGTGACACTAACAAGAAAATTTTATCCTAAACCACAAGTAGTGTTTTCACATACCATTACAACTTTTGTTTTTGCATTTATTCATCCTTATATGTATATTCATGATCTTTACTATGTAACCACAGTGCTTTGTAACGTGATTTCTAAAAGGTGCATTTACAACAAATTCTAATGGTTGCCACTGGGAAGTCATACCCAAGGAATAATCCCTAAATCAGAGCTGGGACCCTCTATACGCATCAAAACTAATGCTGATTTAGGTCATTTCAGGCTAATGTGATTTTTCAAAATAAAACAATTTAAGGAGAATCCCATTGTCTGAGGGAACTTGAAAGACTTGAACATAAGGCAAATTCTTCTTTTCTCAGGGACAATTCTCACAGGAAAACCCATCACTTTAGCTCACACACTAAGCAGCTTATGCACAGTTGGCTTTATCAACCCTGATGCTTTTCCCTCTGTCCCCAATTCTCATCCTTCAAGGCCAGTTCCACTGTCCCTTCCTCTGTGGGGCCCCCATGAAGGTGGGTAAGTTGCTCATCACTGCACCGCTGTCTGACTCCCACAGCTTGCTCGCCTTGAGGCCGGGCGCTGGTCTGAATCACCCACACACACGACATTTGCTTTGCAAACATTAGGCTCCCTTCTCTTTAATGAATGAGAGATGAGAGAAAGTAACTTTATTCTTTTCTTCTGATTATCAAATGAGTACATATTTACTATAAAAGAATTCAAATTCTATAGAGATGTTTTGAGAATAAAGTACATCTTCAAAAAGTCCCCCAATGTTAAATTTTTCTTGTACATATTTTCAGAATTTTTACTGCATGCACACACGCACACACATACATACACATACATATACATCGAGATATGTTTTAAATAGATGATGAATCATGCCATCATAGGCTGTTTTCACTTAATAAATCATGCAATATTCTTATGTAAAGAAGTATAAATTTATAATTTTTAATGGCAGCATGGTATCAGAATATTAAAATTTACTTAATAACTCCCCTGCTGATGGATCTTTAAGGTGTTTCAGTTTTTATAATCACAATGCTACAATGAAAAGCCTTGAAATTATAGTTTAGAAAAATGATTGCTTTTGGGGCCAGTCCAGTTGCATAGTGGTTAAGTTTGCGCACTCCGCTTTGGCCACCCATGGTTCATGGGTTGGATCCCGGGCACAGGCCTACACACTGCTCATCAAGCCATGCTGTGGCAGTGTCCGATATACAAAATAGAGGCAGATGAGCACAGATGTTAGCGCAGCAACAATCTTCCTTGGCAAAATAAATAAATAAATAAATAAAGTGGTTTTTTTAAAAAAGAAAAGTGATCATTTCCTTAGGATAAATTCTGAAAAGCAGTATGCTCCCTCAAGAGGGTACACTTAACGTCACGTAGCTACTCCCAGGAACAGTGCAGAAGAGTGCCTGTTTCCCTGGAGCCTCACCAACATTAGCAATATCAATGATTTTAAGCTTGGCCAAAATAAAACAACAAAGTATCATTTCATTGTTTTAATTCCCCCTTCTTTTTTTTCTTTTAAAGACTGGCGCCTGAGCTAACAACTGCTGCCAATCTTATTTTTTTTTCTTCTTCTTCTTCTCCCCAAAGGCCCCCAATACATAGTTGCGCATTTTAGCTGTGGGTCCCTCCAGTTGTGGCATGTGGGACGCCACCTCAGCGTGGCCTGATGAGCAGTGCCACGTCCACGCCCAGGATCCAAACCGGCAAAACCCTGCGCCGCAGAGTGGAGCATGCAAACTTAACCACTCGGCCATGAGGCCAGCCCCAGATCCCCATTCTTATTACTAGTGAGCCTGAGCATCTTTTTGGTTAATCCAAGTATATAGTGTTTATTGTACAATGCAGTACAGTACAATTATTTGTATTGGTTAAGTATATTTGAATACAGAACAATGATTTACTGTGTTGTGTGATTATTCATTGTATTGTATTGTGCTGTGTAAGTATTAAGTTCTTAACAAACATTTGCCAAACCACAGTAGCTAACACTGACTTGAGCAAGACGCCGTTCCCAGCACAGTGGGCCATGGCGCTGCCTCCTCTGGGCCGTCTGGTGCATTTGCCATTGATTAGGTGAAGGTTTCCATTTAGTCTGAAAAAGGGTCTGTATTGGTATGTTTGAACTATGATTACATTTTGAAAGAATGTTAATATTTGTTAAATATTTTACTTACTTTTTCTCATTTTATGCTCCCAAGAATCTTTTGAGGCTGGTGCTATTGCTATTAAAATTCCCACTTTACAGATGAAGAACCTGAGGCACAGAGTGAGGGAGTGCTTAGGTGACTTTCCCAAGGACACAGATCTAAGAGGGCAGCCATGATTTGCACCCAGGTTTTCTTTTTTTTGTTTTGCAGGGAAAGATTCTCCCAGAGTTAACATCTATTGCCAAGCTTCCTTTTTTTCTTCTTCCCCAAAGCCCCAGTGCATGGTTGTATATCCTAGTCGTAAATTGTTCTAGTTCCTTCATGTGAGCTGCCACCACAGCATGGCTATGGACAAATGGGTGGTGTGGTTCCACACCTGGGAAGCGAACCCAGACCACCAAAGTGGAGCACACTGGACTTTAACCACTAGGCCATCAGGGCTGGATCTGCACCCAGGTGTTCTGATTCCAAAGCTTCCATCCTTAACCACTACACAAACTGCTGGTTACAGGAGCCCCTGTTAGGGACACTTACTGTTCCCCAACAGAAGTAGCGGCCAGCCCACAAGGACCCTCAGGTGGCCTTGATCACTAAGTCAGAAGGGACATTTAAGCCTTTAAAATAAAAATAAGAGTCAGAGATGTATCAGGGCAGTGGAAACCTCCACACTTCCACCCAGTGCTTCAACACCTCACCAGATGCAAAAGAGTCCTTGAACCAGAAAGTGCTGGGCAGGGTCTCGGGAGAGGTGGGTTCCTGCAGACAGATGTGGGAGGGGAGGTCGTCTCTGTCTGAGTCGCCACTGGCTGGGCCCATTCCATTTAGAAACCTAGACTAAGAAGCTGTGTTAGCCAAGCAAAGGGAACAGGAAAAGCAAAGCGAGGGAAAACAAGAGTTAGGGAGAGAGGGAAATCAATAAGGGAACATTTTCTGAGTGCTTACTAGGCACTAGGCACTGTGCTGGGTGTTTTGGTAAGTCCTAGTACTTAGTCCTCCCACTGCCCTGTGAGGCAGGAATGAACACAACCTGCAGACGACTGTGTGCAAGGCCACACAGAGCAAGCTGCTGAAGCAGGGCCTTCTGATTCGAGTCCAGGAAGGATTTCAAGTCCAGGAAGGATTCCGAGTCCCACCGACGTGTCTGGGCAGGGTGAGAGCAGACTCACAGGCAGACCCTGGGCTCCCAACCTCACATTAGCCAGGGCTCCTTGTAATCTGTTTTCTAAAGGGCAGCTCCAGGCAAGAGTTTATTGGAATGAAAGGGTTCCATTGCTAAAAAAACCAAAACAAAACAAATTTGAACACACAGTACCATACCACATCTGGTTCATCCCTCCCTCCAACCATCCATTGATTCCACCAAGTAGGCACGCATTAATCACTGAGGGTGAGCAAGGCTTTCTGCACTGGTGGTGGTGTCACGGAAGCAACCAGACACTAAGACCGACCTGATCTCACGCCTCCCACATTCCAGCAGAGGAGAGAACTGCACCAACAGCGACAGTGCAAGCCCAGCACGGTAAATGGCGTGCAGATGCAGCCCAGCACTGCCAACTGCACGAGCAGGGACAGTCCATGGGAGACGCGAGTTAGAGAGGGTCCTGGGACCTCCTGTAACCAGGAGGACAGGAGAAGGGAGCAGGGTCATCAGCAAAGCAGAAAAGTTGTCGAGTGAGGGGTTGGGGGATGAGGAGTCATCCGTGTGTCAGGGGCATATGAGGAACTCAAGGACACGGGGGCAGTGCAGGCACAGGACCCCAGGCCAGCGGTCAGAGTTCTGGAGCCTCTGCTCTCTCTACCAAGCTGAGGGAGATGAAGGGATTTGGAGAAGGGGTGTGTCTCCAACCTCACTGAGTCTGAATGTCCTTCTCAGGAGCCAGTGTGAACACCACCTTCCCCACAGAAGACGAGGCCAGCGAGCCACAAAAGGAACACAGGTTTGTGTTTGTTTGGTTGGTTTGGTTTTTGCTGAGGAAGATTGGCCCTGAGCTAACATCTATGACAGTCTTCCTCTACTCTGTGTGTGGGTCACTGCCACAGCATAGCTGACAAGTGGTATAGGCCTGTGCCTGGGATCCAAAACTGTGAATCCAGGCCACCAAAGCTGAGCACACCAAACTTAACCACTAGGCCACAGGGCTGGCCCTGAAGTTTGTGTTTTTTAATATAAAATTTAAAATGTGCATTCCTGGGCCATCCCCAGTGGCCTAGTGGTTAAATTCAGTGCGCTCAGCTTTGGTGGCCCGGGTTTGGTCCCCGGGTGCAGACCTATACCACTCGCCTCTCAGTGGCCATGCTGTGATGGCTGCTCACACACAAAATGGAGAAAGATTGGCACAGACATTAGCTCAGGGTCAATCTTCCTCAGCAAAAATAAACAAACAAAATGTGCATTCCTTTTGACCTGGAAAATTCTCCATCTGAAGAAGAGAGATCTGATTACAGAAAATGTTATAGCATAAATGTCTGATAGTAGGATTAAGGTACTTCCTACAATCACACACTCTATAGCTATGAAAATTAATTTTGGGGAAGAATACTTACTAACATTGAGAGATGTCCATGATATTATTAAGTAAGAGAAATTAAATTATGAAATAGTGTTAGTATTACTCAATTCTTGCAAAAGGAAAAAAATTAGTGTATGAAGAAAAACACCAAAGTGTTCATAGAGGTTATGTGATGATTGATGAGTGTGGGCTTCCTGGTGATTTTGGCTTATCAGTATTTTCTCAAGTTTCTACAAGAAACATTTATTACTTTTGAAATAAGGAAAAAACCAAGAAGTCAATTTTAAGTGTTGCCCCTACTGTGTCAAGACCCAGAACAAGCACTTGGCTGACCAAATCTGCCCCCTTGTTTCTGTGACCTGGCCTGGTCCCAGGCACAGAATTCGAGGCTGGGTGTCAGAAAGTCGACGCTGAGTCCTCAAGTGGCCTGTCCATAGGAGCATATGCCTCTCGGATCTCCATCCCATCACCACTATTTCATCTAACAGGAAAAAACTCACCTACTATGTGCAGGCTCATATTTAATGTAAGAGCTGTTGTTTATTACACATTGTCTCCACGCAGGGCTCTGTGCTAAGCCCCTGAATGATCTCATTTAACCGTTCAACAACCGCACAAGTTACGCATTATTATTTGCATTTTACAGACAAGGAAACAGAGACCAGAGGTGTAAGCCAGCAGCAAGAGCTCTGACGACCAGAGAGTGACAGAGCCGGGTTTCAAACTCCGGTCCGTCTCACTGCAATCCAATTCCATCTTTCTAAGGAATCAACTTGTCAATGTTTACAGAGAAAGCCCATGTGTTGAAGGAGGTCTTCCAAATGTCCTGGGACTGAAATGAAAACCCCATCCCAGAAGCTGTCGATGTGAGGTAATGGGTGGTGACCGTGACAATCAAATTATACAAAACAAAGGTAATAAATATAGTATTCAAAACTCTTACTTCCTAATTAATTTACTATACTTTCCTACTAAGTGTGCTCTTATATCTCTGCAGTGGAAATACTGTATCATGTAGACAGCTGCCAATCTCATCCTATGTGCATTCCATGACATCTCAATGGTAGCTTGAAACTGGCTATGGTGGGAGGATTCACACCATGGAAATCAGCAAATGCCACAAATCAAGCCTTGATTTACTGTTTTGTTTACTGTCTAGGTTAAGAAGGTGATGAAGAAAATGTCACTAATACAGATTAAACATAAACTGTGTCATCTTTGTAGCTGTTACATTGTCAATATCACAAAAAATTGAGGAAATATTCCTCCAGTATTTGAAAACTATTATCTGCCTCACTGAAGAAGTATCTCACATCATTGACAGATGAGTAGAGTTCTTATATATGTCATTCATGTTGGAACAGTACTCATTCCTTAGTGATGTGAGAAACTGATTCGCTGAATCATATTGTAATCAAGCATTTATTGGAAATCTGCTTTTGCCAAATTACGGTTGGATTGCAACCACAGATTGGCTATAGATACCAGAGTTCAGCAAAAATCAATAATTCTGTAATAATCAGTTGACTGGATGAGATTTATAATAAAATGTTTATATTTCAATATTATTTGTAAGTTGTGAACTATATATCTTTTAGGTCACTAAAATCTGTAATAAACGTTTTAATTTTTTCTGGAAAGCCACTTGTTAAACATTTAAAGCACACCACTGGATAGGATCGTGGACAACCCACACAACTCCTTCAGCGATAAATTCTCACAATTGTACAGACAAGATCCTCAGTGATCCCAAGGAACCTCTAGGGGAGTGACATTTCAGACCTGGCCCCTTATCAAAAACACATGTCCCAATTCCCGGCTCCTTAAGGTCCTCTGAACTCCGGGCACACCTTTCAGAGCACAAACCGCAGATCACACAACAGCATTGGAAACTCTCCTGAACCATCAGCTAGAAAGACCAGACCGGTCAGAACAGAGAGGCCTCCTGAGCACCTTGGAAGGTTAATCACAGTCCTTTCTTGGTGACATGTGAACACTTCACTATCACACTTAGTATGTGACATTGTCAGCTACTGATTTACACGTAGTCTCCCCTGCTAGACTGTGAACTCCATGAAAGCAGGGGTGTCTCTTATTTGCCCCTTGCCCTCAGTCAGTGTTCTTGAGCTCATGTATGAATTCCTAAAGAGAGGGGGTTGACAGGGGAAAGGATTGTCTTTACAAATCTGGCGTTGGCAGAGTTAACATCTGTCTCACTATTATTTGGGTGTTTCCTGTATGACATGAGACCAATGTTTTGTTGGTGATGGTATAGCCAAGCACATGCACTAGCTGTTCAATTCAAAAGGCATACAAATTTTTCAAAATATACTACATGTACTTGTTATTCCTACTATACAAGGCACATGACCATCACAAGTAATGAACAATATCCATGGAGTTCATACAAACAAGGAAGCTGCCTTTGCAAATATAACCCCCAAATTCCAAACATATGGACTAAAGACACTTTACAAGTTAATGCAGACTCGCCTTCTTCAAGTTCAGTGTTTGTAGAGGGAAGAACAACCTATCGGTGGTTGTGTGGCTGTGTGATGGGACCAGGTCCCACACGTACGATTTTATCCAGGGGGTACTTCGCTTCAGAGTATTTAGAAACTCATGTCCAGGGCACTTTGGGGACAGGAAACTGAGATTCAGAGGGATGACAACTACTCTCCAGAACACAACCAACACACACGGGGACTGCTGTGGACCATTCACAGCTTAGACAGTTTTCTAAGTTGTGCCTGGAATTTACAAAACAAAGAGGATGCCAAACAATATACTTAAGATAATTAAATCATCATTTAATTCAACCAATGAAATAAGAGACATGAAAATAAGACCAGACTTCTCCCTCGAAATCCATACAGATACCGGGACTGGCCCACCTTCCTGATTCCACGCTTTCCATGGCCTTTAATTTCTTCTTTCAGCGACTGAAAACAAACACACAATTTTATCCTTCTTAATTCTCTCTCATTAAGAGCTGGGAATTTTCTGACATAGCAAGCTAAATAAAAACACATTTTGACAGCAAGTGTTGGCCTGCAACTCACCTGGCACAGGCGTTAATCTTGCATATTTAATGTCCCACCTTGAATAGGAATAAAAGGAGCCAGAAACTGGCTTTTATGACAACCTTCCTAAGATGGTGCTTCAGAGCACAACAGTTAAAAAAAAAGCCAGCAAATGGAGATGAATGGTACGCAGGCCACCAAGGTAATTAAAAATGTATTTTCCATCTCCTAGTAATTGAATTGTGTACAAGCTGCAAGTTAATGAGGTCATCTACCCTCGAGCACTGACAGGAAAGCAGGAATAATTATCTTTCAATTTTTTCTTATGTAGCAATTAATTTTAACCATTCGCCTACACCCTACTTCCTCTTCCCTCAATCCAGTCAGTCAAAGTCATGGCTAAACCGAATTGACAAGCAATTGATATGGTGGCGGCACGGAGCTGCCGAGGCGGGCGAGGTAATCAGGGGCTGCAGCTGTTGAGGGCTGAGCGCTTCCAGGTGAACGTCGCCTGAGATTTCGCATTCTGCCACTCGGAGGACACAGGACACACAGTGGTGGCTGACAGAACATCTGGTGCCAGGTGGGCTGGGAAGAGGCACTGTGACTTGGGAAGGCAACAGAAGGATGGACAAGGATTGATGGATGGACAAGACTTTGAAACAAAATGTCACTTATAAAAACTGTTATCCAAAAATGGGGAAGAAATGCTCAGCCACTGAAACTTTTCTTGAGCTTACGGAATCATCTAACTTCTTCAAGATTTTTGGCTGGTGGACTTTGAATGGGGTCCTAATGGCCAATGCTTCTAGAACTCATGGGCCCAGAAAGTTTCTTCACTCATTTAGCTCAACAAATGCTCCCTGCTCTTTGTAATCACCCTCATTCTGAGCCCACTGTCCTGGGCCAGAGCATTGCTAGGGAGCCATTTACTCCAATTCTACTGCTGTTGGCTGACTCAGTCTAGAATGCATCGTATGGTGATAGGATGGACTGGACTCCGTGCACCAGAGACGCGAGTCTGCCCATGTTTGGATCAAGTCCTAGACATGCGCTCCACCCACTTCCCTTTCTAATTAGTGAAATTAGAGCAAAACTTTATTTTTGATAGGATTCAACCAACATGAGTAAATATTTAAGAGAGAGAAAGAGATCAGGTCTTCATTCACTTATCCTATTCAGCTGTACTAAGCACCAAGATAGCTCTTAATACTAAGTAGGGTGGCCAGACTGCCCAGTTTACATCTGCTGTCCTGATACAGTTATTAACAGCACCCACTTTCACTCTTGAAAGTGTCCTATTTTGGATGATAACGTCCATGGCCACCTGGTCACAGGGTGCCATGGGGTGAAGGGTAGACTATGCAGAGGGCACAAGCTTCCTCAAAGTCATAAACTCTCCCCACTCCTTGAGAGCAGGTTGCCATGTCTTCCTCTTCCTCTCTGTCCCTGTGGTACCCAGCTCCACCAGGGAATACAGCAACCTCTCACTAAAGGCGCCTCCCACAGGAGATTAGAAGTCAGTACAGGGAAGCTACACCATCAGGCAACGTGGCTTTTCTATTAGCCACTGTGCTGAGAAAAACAGATCTGGGATAAGGCTAGTTTTTCCATTCCGGAATTCAGGTAGACACTCTGAAAGAATGTCAAACCAGCGGAATACACAGCTGGAAATCGTCACATTTTCCCAGATACTTGCAAAAAGGGAATTTCCTTTTGAAAGTATGCCATGTTGCTTTTGAATTAGAGAGAAGGATTAGCCCAAAACAAAATTAAATTTCTTGAAAGCTATCCATTAGGACAACAGACATAAACTGAGGGTCTTCGAGTTGAGAAGAAGGGCAAAGTGTGGTGCCTCTTTTCTTGGTTCCTCAGGCTTTTGCTGAATTGTCATTCTCATCACATCTATGCCATCTCCCCAAGGGGAGCAAGAAGAAAGGGCCCCTTGGATCCAGTCTCACTGTGATGACTGCAGGGGTGACCAGGCTGGGCTCGGGGAGCCATGGCAGAGCGGAAGGGGAAAGAGTGTCCCTGAAAGGCTACAAGGCAGCCCTGCTCCCACCAGTGCCCTGAAACACCGACAGGAGGTGTCTGAGGGAAGTTCTCCCAGGCCACTGTGCACAGGAGATCTCCTTACAGGCTGGCTGCTCCTGCGATTAAATGTACACCTGTAAACCCAGGACACGGGGCCGTCACCACGGAAGGAAGCACTGGGAACAACAGTGCTGCAAACTTGGGACACGGGGCTGTCACCATGGAAGGATGCACTGGGAACCACGGTGCTGCAAACCTGGGACATGGGGCAGTCACCACGGAAGGAAACACTGGGAACCACAGTGCTGCAAACTTGGGACACAGGGCTGTCACCATGGAAGGATGCACTGGGAACCACGGTGCTGCAAACCTGGGACATGGGGCGGTCACCATGGAAGGAGGCACTAGGAAGCACAGTGCTGCAAACCCAGGACACGGGGCTGTCACCATGGAAGGATGCACTGGGAACCACAGTGCTGCAAACCCGGGACATGGGGCTGTCACCATGGTTACACAAGTAAGAGGTGGACCCAAGATTGAAACCAAAGATTAAAGACACCAAAAGTCTTTCCTCAACATCACTCAGCAGGCTGGACTAGGCAGGTGAGGTTTCGTTTTTTTCTCTCTGGAGTGGCTCTTCTCTAGTTCCACATCTGTCACCAGACCCAGCTTTCTGGATAAGTGACGTGACATCCCCACTGATGCCTGAGTGTCCACTCTTGTGATGTTTGTGTGAGCATTGCCTTCTTCCTCTTCTATAGGCAAACTCCACCTGGGAGGGAGACACATCTGCCTCTGATGCCTCGGTGTGACTGAGTTAACCAAATCACTTTTCTCCTCAATTACATGGCTGTCAGGAAATAAGTTCTATGAGAAGAGAAGGAACTCAGAACAAGGGAGGAGGATGCACGCGAACAGCTGGGGTAGGGCAGTGTATTAGGCAGGGTTTTCCAGAGAAACAGAACCAACAGGTCATAGATGCATATATAGAGATATAGATGGAGAGAGAGAGAGAGAAATTCACTGTAAGGAACTGGCTCACATGCTTGTGGAGGTTGGTGAGTCCAAAATCCGCCTGCAGACTCAGGAAGGAGTTGCACTTCAAGCCCAAAGGTTGGGATTCAGGAAGAGCTGATGTTGTAGGTCAAGTCTGAAGGCTGTCTGCAGCAGTATTCCCTCTTGCTCAGGAATGGTCAGTCTCTTGGTTCTATTTTGACCTTCAACTGATTGGTGAGGCCCACCCACATTATGGAGCACAAATCTGTTTTATTCAAAGTCCACTGATTTAAATGCAAATCTCCTCCAAAACACTCTCACAGAAACATCTGGAATAATGTCTGACCAAACACCCAGGCACCATGGCCTAGCCATGTTGACACATAAAATTAACCATCATAAGCAAGGAGGAGTGACAAAGCTGGTGTAATCTCAGAGCATCTCCTGGGTCAAGACCTGGAGGAGATAAGACTGCTATGCAGTTTCTGTCCTTCACGTCATTTTTCTGGTTTCTCCAGAACACCTGCACCTGTGAAACTGAGGAAATGAGCAGATAGAGCATTCAGAGTATGCACGAGGAAAGGCATGTGATAAAGGGTAAGGAAGATGCTTTACAGATGGGAGACAGTGGACGACATGTCTACACTGGCAGGAAGGATCCTCTCAAGGGGGAGAGAGAGGTGATTCAGAAGGGTCAGGCAATGGCCGCAGGAACCAAGGCTTCTAGTTTAGGAGTCACTGGTAGAATCACAGAACCTCAGCGCTGGGAGAGACTTGTGAGTTACCCACCCATCCGAACCTCAAGGTGAGATGACTAGGCGAGGCTGCTGAGCTAGTTAATGGCTGAGCTAGTTAATTTTACAGAATAGGAAACTGGGGCACAGAGAGGTAAGTTGTCCAAAGTTACACAGCTACCAAGGGTTAGGGCCCCAGCATACGTCTGATAATGTCTGATTCGGAAACATGGGCACTTACTCTCCACTCTAGAGAGCCTTCCAGGCCAGGGCTCCCCATGCCCTGCAGAGGTGACAACTGAGTCTCTGGAACTCCTCACCGTACCTACTCACACCCTTCTCGGCGAGAAGTGGAAGGTCCTAACCTCTTGGAAGGTGTTCCAGATAGGAGGTGATTCTGTCTATATTTGTTATGTACGGCAACACGGTCTCTCAAACTGGGAGACAAGATTCAGATCAGATCCTCGGGAGAGTCTAAGAATACCACACACGCACGCACGCACACGTGGAAGCGCTCACGAACAGACGGCACAGATTCATGTGGCTCTGCGAGGAGGAGGAGAGGCCGCCAGCAGGACACTCCACTGTCACCCGCTGAAGACAAGCTGTTCCACCCCACGCTGAGCCCTGGAACCAGTGTGCGCTCAGACACAAAGAGCCCAGCTTCATTTCAGCAGCCAAATTGCCAGCCGAAGAAAAGACTTCCCGGGACAACAGATTTCTCTGAGGAGAACACAAAGGGTGGACAGGTGGCTTCCCATGGAAAAGCGTCACCCATAACTTCCTCTCCAGACTCCAGGCTGCCGGGTCAGGCCTGGAGAGGAAGACGCTGGCTCCAAATAGAGACAGTTTTTGAAACGCAAGTGTAGCTTTTGAGTTGTGCAGGCATTTTGTTTTATTAGATAAAGGAAATTTCTTGGAAAAAGGTAAATGATGCTACTGCTGCTGCTGCTATCTATCTACTCCTTACTAAGCTTAACAAGAGTGGTCGCTGCAATTTATTGAGCAGGTACTGCACACCAGGAACTGCGTTTCACACTCTCTCTACTCCAGTCTTCACAACAACTCTATCACAAGTATTCTACTCCTACTATCATTTTATAGAGTAGTGAATGGAGGCTCCTAAAGGCTAATTCACCTCCCAGAAGACACCCAGCCAGTAAGTGCAGTCGCTGGGGTTCAAACCCAAGTCTACCTGACTCCAAAGCCTGTGTCCAGTCAGTGTGCGTGCGTGTACATGTGTGTGTGCAAGTGATTGCATGTGTGTGTATATAGATGACCTAACATAAAACATAAAGCACCCTGGACAGTTAACTGCCTGAGAAGAAGACAGCCTTCAGGACACAGTGTGAAGTCAAACTCCCTCCCCTCCACGGACAGGCCCACTCACTCGGGTTGTGCAGGAGCACCCACAGCTCCCGGTGCCCAGAGGGCAGAGGTAGAGGGCCCTCTTGCCCCTCCCCACTTCACCCTCTTCCTCAGCTCTGTAGACATAGTGAGACGTGGGTTTCCTGGTGCCCTCCCCTCCTCCCTTCATGATGTCCACCCACTGCCTTCTTCTGCATCCCTTCCTTGGCTCCATCACATTCAGAATAAAATCGACTCCTTCCCTGGGCCAACAAAGCCCTGCATGACCCGGCACTGCTCTCCTGCTCACGTTTTTGACTCCAAGTGCCCTCACTCACACCTCTCTTACCACATGGACTTTCCTACGCATCTTCAGAGCCCTTGCTCTTGTACCCACTGCCTAGAATGGTCTTCCTCAGGAGTTCACACAGCTCACCTCATTCAGCGTCTTGCCCAAATGCCACCTTGCGGAGAAGACATCCCATCACTCCCTCCACTGATCACCCTGATCTCTGTGCTCTCTTGTATTGTGTGTTTATATGTTATCATCTGTCTTCAACACTAACATAGGTGCTCCATGAGGCCCCCAGTTCTCAGGGGTGCTCACTGTCTCAGCGCGAATGGCACCTAGCACTCCACAGACATTCCATGAATGTTGTCAAATGCATGCTTCCCCGTACCCTGTTTTATAATCGGTGATGTGTTTTTTGACCCAAACTAATTAAGAAGGAATTATCAGAAAAATTTGACTTTTTACCTCTTCCCAATCTTCCATCTGCCTTTATTTTATCAACATCACACCACGCACCCAGGAAAAGCAAAACATCTCCAAACTAATATTCTCAAGCTTACTAACTCCTGTTGTTGGAATGTACCCAGGAGGCCACCGCTCAACACTTTCATTTCACAGGTCAGGAAGATGAGGCCAGAATCATCAAGCAGGTTGCCCGAGGTACCTCTGCAGGTTAGAGGCAGGCCAATACTACAGCCAGATGCTTTGCTTTTTATTTTAGTCTCTAACAAACTCCTGTAACTTGTAGGAGACCCAGAGAAGACAAATACTTTACTCTTAGTCTCCTGGCATGTCTTTTGGAGGTAGAAAGAGAATTGGGGGTTTTCAGGTTTACCATTCCTTAACTTTGGAATCTCTCCTCATTCCCCCGATCTACTAGCAAAGATACTCAAAGCCTCTAGCACAGAAACTGATGATGGCTCTGGAACTAAAGATTTGGCCCCTGTGGTGCACAGACAGAGCAGTATTTAAGGAGGGAGCATCACTCAGAGACCAATGGATAAACTCCATAGCTGAAAAAAGACACAGGCAGTTCAGAAACAGTGTGCACCCTCTAACCTGGAAGACGGAGGACGGAGTGTGCTGATGGGCTGCTCCCAGGTCAAGGCTCATGACCATTCCCACAAAGACACATCTCCAGCCTTTTGCCCACCAACCTGTAACGTTCATCCATGGTGTGTGTGTGGTTTCTATCTTCACTAATGAACTGGAGAAGAGTTTTGTATTCCTTTCAAACAGAGGGAGTTTGGGCTTTATTTGTCCCCATACGGTGGGAGAAAGAGCAACGAAAATGTTAGGAGCCTAAGCCAGGCCCAAATATGATGGCCTGGGCAGAGTAAGAACAAATCAGTTGAGAGAATTCAAACAAACCAAATATGCAAGAGAGAACCCACCATTTCCAGGAAGGATAAGAAGCAGGAGGCAGAGGAGAAGGAGGAAGCAGAAGTGGAGAGGAAGGAGGAGGACAAGAGGGAGGAGGAGAAGAGGGAGGGAGGAGAGAGAGGAAAAGGAAGAGAGGGAGGAGCAGGAGGAGGACCCTTGTCCAGTGAGCACAGGTCATGGAGTATCTAACAGCTTTTCTTCATCCTGGTGTGGCAGAGACTGGCACTGTCCCCCAGGATCGATTCTCTCCTTCTGGACACATGGTTACTCCACTAAAAACCACAGTTCCAAGACTCCCTAGTAGCTCAGTGTGGTCAGGTGACTAGATTCTGGCCAATAGGATGTGAGTGAACTTGCCCTCCTCCTCTCTCTTTCCCTTTCCTGCAGGGGAAGCATGGATGTGATGGTGTGCCAGCTGCAACCACATGGATGAGGGCAATACCCCAAGAATGGCAGAGCTACAGGAAGGACGGAGCCTGGGTCCCCAACACTGCTGAGCTCCCATCTCAGCCCCAGACCCCCCCACCTGGACTGCTGTGTGAGGGGAAATAAATCTCTGTCTTCTTTACGCCATGGGATTTGGGAGCTTCCTGTTACAGCAGCCTAGCCAATACCTGACTCATACTCTTGGTATCTAACCATGATATTTAAACTTCATTCTCCTCCAATCTCTAACCTGCCTGTCCACCTAACCCCACACTCTCAGCACACGACTTAATCTTCTGTTTCACAGAGAAAAGAGAAGCCAGCATACAGGACGTCTCTCAGTTTCAGTGCTCTGCTGACATCTGCACCAGCCTGCTCTCCCTTCCCTGTGATTCCTTGGGAACATCCCTCCTCCTGTCCTGGACAGGATTTCCATCGGGGCTTTGGGTGCCATCCCCTCCCACTCCTCAGGGAACTCCCATTATCAGTCACCCCTTCTCTGTTATAATTCAACCTCTCCCTCTCAACTGGGTCCACAGCAGTATTTATACATGCTTGTGTCTTTCCTATCTTAATAATTTAAAAAGTACTAGGACCTCCCTTGATCACACACCACCCCTTACTCTCAAACTCTCTCTTAATCCCCTTACGGTGACATTTCTTAAAAGAACTGTCATCTTTTCTGTCTCTATCTCTTCGCTTGGCATTTACTTTCACCCCCTCCCCATAGGAGTTACACCCCAACACTGCCCTAAGAGTGTCCTGGTTAAGGTCTCCAATGATCTCACGTCGAAAAGTCCAGTCTTCACCCCTCTTGACCTCACAGCAGCATCCACCCTGTTCTCATTCCCTCCTTGACACCATCCTCCCTCCTGATTTTTCTCCCATCTCTCTTATAAACTCGATCTCATTTACTTCTCAGAATAAGCCTATGAGGTGTGACTACTCCTATCCCATTCCAGAGATAAAGAAATGGAAACCTGGAGATGCTCAATAAATTTCCCAAGTGACCCAGCTAATTGACAGATCTGGATTGGAACCCAGACCCCCTGAAACCAGAATCAGTGCTCTGAACCTCATGTGACAGTATTTTCTAGACTCAAAGAGCTTGAAGCATGTTGATTATGAAAATATTTGATCACTTCTTTCCCTACAAAGTGAAGGTTAGCATGTAAGTAGGCAGCAAATTCTTTAGCAAGGGCATTTTGCCCATTCAAAGACTGAGTTTGTTCAGAATAAACATGGGCAGAGCCCACAGGAACATGCAACCACATTGGAGGGCCACTTCAGTACAGTCCAGGGGCTCCCATCCTTTGAAAATCCAAATAGCAGAGTGAAAAGAGACTTGAATTCTGGTTTAGGTTCTGCAGTTAATTACCCGTGTGACCCTGGACACTACTTACCCTCTCTTGGCCTCAGTTACCTCAAAGGGAATGATGATACCTGCCTTCTCACCTCACGGGGTCTTTGTGAGGCTCAAGTAACATCACACAGTGAAAGCTCTTTGACAAATGGAACACACCGCTCAAATGCAAAGAGAAGCAACTGGAAAGATAAACTTAGGGGTCTCCAGGAATGCTGGAGTGATGAATTCCTGCTCCCAGCTTAATGGAGACCCCTGGAGGAAGGAGAGGACCCCAGATTCTGATCTACAGGGCACACTGGCCCAGGTCAAGTGGTGACACCCTCATTCTCTGAGCAGCTGTGTCCCTTCCCAAAGCAAGGAACTTCTGTTGTATCCCACTCCCATCAAAGACTGAGCCATCGCCTTGAGGAGTCAGCTGCGAACAGCTGGAAAAGGGGGCCCTTTCATAGAGGAACGGGAATTTCATTAGAGAACCTCTAAAAGCAGTGAGAGGAGGAGAGGAGTGATGTGTGACTGGGAAGGGGAGAGATTTGGGGCCATTCAAATTGCACCAGCAGGTGGCTGGCACCATGTGCACAGCACAACAGTGACGATGCTCGTCACAGCAGCTAAGGGCTTGTTTAGCACTGACTGTGTGAGCACCAGGCCTTCTTCTAAGTGCTTTGCACAGAATCCACCAAGGTCAGTATCATTATCACCCCATTTTCTGATAAGGTTCTGGGTCCCGGAAGGCGAAGTCCTTTGCCCTGCACGCCACGATTCCAACCCAGGTGGTCTGCTCCATAACGTGCACTGTGACCAATACGCCACAGAGCAAGAACATGGGTCTCCCCATTTCCCAGGTGTCTCATCCTCACTGGATCCTTCCTCACAATTATAGAACTTATAATTCATGACAGAAATGCAGCAAAACCTTTCATTCCCATTCATTGTGCTTCCTTTGCCAGTAACAGCAGGACTGAGGACACAGCCACAGGGGCAGGGGGTCACCACAGAACATTCCTGTCTGTTCCTCTCTCATTTTCCTTTGGCTCAGGAACTCTTCTTCCCAAGGGGGCTCCTTAAACTCTTCTGATCTCACACATCTTACCTTGACTTTATGTCTCCAAGCAACTCAGGCACACGGTCGCAGGCACAGGGAGGAGCATGACCAAGAACCCACACCACCTGACCAGCCAGCAGGCTGCCAACCTCCTGTCAGCGAAAGCTCAGCTGAGGGCCTGGCACACCATGGCCCCAACTAGGCTTCTACACCAAGCCGTCCAGTGGACCTTTCTTCAAAAATAAACCCTGTGGGCTAATGTTGAAATGAAATTCAATTTCTAATGGAAAGTGAGGGAAAAGCACGTATGTTTTCTGCAACTGTCAGTTACCTTAACATGACACATGCTCCAAGATGAATGCCTTCCCTGAATCAGCTTATAGAAGAAGTTCATGCAAAAATCTTTGACTTCAGAAGCACAAGAACAAATAAAAGTAGTCGTTCCTACCCTACCAAACTCTGTTGCGTCTGGCAGTCACCTGTTTACCTTCTTATAACTCTGCTTTGTTGTATTTTATCACACAGTCATAACATTTACCAAGTGTGTGTTTAAATCCAGAGTTTTGGGGGGGGTTGGGTGAGGAAGGGAGGAAGAAGCCCCTGTAGCATTAACTACAACCACTTCCAAAATCTTCAAAAACAAGAAGACTGTTTCTGTGAGCCAAGCCAAGAGGCAGTCTACCCAGTCTCCTGGAATAACGCGAACCCATCCTGTGCCTTGAATCAAAGCAGGTTCCTCGCAGGGCACCTCTGCAAACCAGCCGGGGCGGGGCCTCTTACCTCTTGCTGCTAGGGCTGAAAACAAAGGCAGAGATTTACACTGCAGCAGGATGGACTAAATCGAGTTCTCTTGCAAACTATGGCTAGAAGGACTCAGAAGAAACCAGCTGTTCCATAGCAGCTGTGGAACGTGCCGTGGAATAATAGGGGCCTTTACTGCCCCTTGCCAGACACCGTCACCATCACTGTCCCACATCGTAGCCAGTGCTCTTGCACCGTACACTGTAGTTTACAAAGAACTTTGTATGCACCAGCAGAGCTGGCACAGGGCCTGGCTCACCTAGTGCTCCCTCCTCCTGCCCCAGCTTAGTTAGGTCACACCCAAGTCCCCTCAGCAGGGAATGCTGTCAGGCCTTCTCAGCACCCTCATGCTTATTTCATCCCAAGGAAAGAGCTCAGACTTCAAGGCCCTACTTGGAAATATCCACTCTGTTCTTCGGCCTTGGCTGATCCCCACCCCTGTACTGAGTTCCATTATCATAAAATGTGAGCAATAGATACACTACCTCACAGGTCTGTTGAGAGGACTAAAGTATAGTACATGTGTGTATTAATCAGGATTTTCATTGCAAACCACAGAAATGAACTCTGGCTAATTTAGGACAAAAAGGATTTATTAAAAGGATTTTGGAGAGGCCACAGATCTCCAGAAGGGCTGGAGAACAGGTTTAGTGGTTATGTTGGCAGGAATAACACCAAAAATCACATCACAGAGCCAGTCCCTGAAGAAACCTCTGCCACAGCCGCTATCCCCAGACACACTCTGCATGTTGACACAAGGGTCACTGTCTTGGCTGCCATCTCAAGCATGTAGTGGGACACAGGTCCACCGCCTTTGCCAGATCGGATCCTGCACACTCCTGTCTTAGCACGGCAGCAGCTGCCAACTCACAGCCTGGGCAGGTGCATTCACAAAGCCTGAACGGTGCCAGCACACCAGCTGCAAAGGAGGCTGGGAAAACCAGCATCGGGCCTTTCAGCTTCTGCAGCATGCATTTTGGGGGAGTTTCTTGCAATCATAGACAGTGTGCTCAGTTGCTGACAGCTAAAAGAATGACTGATGTTCACTAAAGAATGAAACGCTTAATCCAGGACCTGATTTGCTGTCCTTCACCCTGTGCCTTGTCTCTCCCAGGTCTGTGTTGAGCACAGTGTCAGAACCTCGCAAACACCCCCACAAAACGTCCCACCTAACATCCACCTGTCCCCACATCCCAGTCTCTTCATTCTTCCCAGCAAAGAAGCCAATGGTTATCTGATAAAGCTGTGCTAAATGCTGATGTCTGAAAATGGGTCAGTTCATCTCTGACTCTTTCTGGAATCTTTCTATCTTCACAGGAGAGTCCAGGAGCCACAAAGCTTCAACCCAAAGGGATTTCAATTGCTGTGAAATTTCCCTTGGGGAGTTTGGGGTCAGCAAGGAGGTCTTTTGATCGAGGCAACTGCTTTTCAATGAATAAGCTAGAATAAACCAATATCACCAGCTCCCGAACTGCCCCCACCCTTGGGCAGAACTCACATGCTGTCCCACGTTTCATCTCAGCCAGTCTTCCCAAGCCCTGAGTGATTTTCAAGGTAAGTGTTATTATCTTCATTTGATAAATGAGACACCCAGAAAGGTTTAATGAACTTCCCAAGGGACTAAATTTGGTAAACAGGAGAGCTAAGACCAGACCCAGGTTTTCTCACTCTAAATCAAGTCTTTTTACTTTCTGCAATTCCTGGCTGCCCTTCTCCAGGTCAAGAACCAGTGAATTAGGGAACAAAGGAACCCAAGAGACATCCCTGGGAGGCAGGAGGGGCTGGCAGGGGAGAAGAAACAACCAGGGTGGTCCCCTTCCTAAAGCACATCCCATTTGCTTTGATTTAACTCTGAATGTTTTCAAATGGGTTCTGATTCCAAAACATTTACATTCACCAGGAAGACTGAATATAATTACTTCCTTTTTGTCTCAAAAATTGCAAAAATTGTGGATGTACAACAACCACAGAAGGCATCCAGGAGCTGAGGGGAGTGGGAGAGCCCAGCCTGCAAAGCCAGCGTGAGCCTCTGAGCCGCAGCAGTGGAGCAAGCGCGCCATCTCTGAGCTCCGTGATTAAAGCAACTGCAAATTAGTTTCCACAAAGGTCTTTCCCCTTAAATTGAAAAGCACCGTGTAATGGAATTTCATAGACACTGCTTTGGAAATGACTTCATAACCCATTCCGTTCAGAGCTGAGAGGTGGCCACATGCCATGAATCCTAAGAGGCAGAGGATGTTGTGGGGCCACGGAACCTCCTCCGACTTCAGCATCTAGACACTGAGGGACCGCTCGCTCCATGCCCTAACCGGGGAGGGAAGACGCCAGCTGAGCACTGCAGTCACTGCTGCGTGGGTGGGAGGCTCCTCCCCAAGCCGTCCTGTCTACCTGCAAACCGGGTTTCTGCCAGTCAGGCTCCACAGAGCTGCTGGCTGGGTATGGACTGCCCAGGCACACAGGCTTCCAATAAAAGGCTTTGGAAGGCTTTGGGTTTCTGGGCTCTAGTAAGATTTCCAGAAGAAATGATGAAGTCAATCTGACAAAGATCTCTTGAACGCCACGCTGTTTTCACTGACCACCTTAGCTTTCTTGGAGGCACTCCTCAAGCCCATAGGAATCATATTTCCAAATTCTCGGCAGCTTTACAGTGAATCAAAGAGGTTGCATTTCACTGTCAAGCCTGACTAATATTTCCAGTCAGCCCAAATCTCTAATTCATTCTTGCAAAAAAACCATATTAGCACCTACCATGTGCCAGGCATATGCCAGGCCCTGGGATACAAGAGTGAGCAAAGCTACCAGTCACGGCTCTCATGGCGCTTATAGTCAAGTGACAGAGACAGGACACACTGAAATAATTATCCCAATGAATGTAAAATGGCAACTCTGAGAGTGCAATACTGTGAGCAGGACTGAGTGAGCCCAGGGGAGGGGAATTGTGCCTGGTCAGGGCATCCAGAAGACATCACTGAGAAAGTGACCCTTGAGCTGAGAACTAAAATCAAGGAACAATCCTACATGAGGAGAGAGAAGATGAAATCCTTGAGCGAGGCAGAGATCACAGGATGGGCAGAGCCTTCCTTGGCAGGGGCATGGTAAGGACTGGAGAAGAATACACACTACACATTAGTAGGGCACACATTACACATTAGCAAGGCACATGTTACACATTAGTAGGACACACGTTACACATTAGTAGGGTACACATTACACATTAGTAGGGCACACATTACACATTAGTAGGATACACATTACACATTAGTAGGATACACACAACACATTAGTAGGGCACACATTACACATTAGTAGAGTACACATTACACATTAGCAAGGCACACATTACACATTAGTATGGCACATGTTACACATTAGTAGGGCACACAGTACACATTATTAGGGCACACATTACACATTAGTAGAGCACATTACACATTAGTAGAGTACACATTACACATTAGTAGGGTACACATTACATAGTAGGTCACATTACACACTTGTAGGGCACATATTACACATTAGTAGGTACATATTACACATGTAGGGCACACATTACACATTAGTAGCATGTATATTACACATTAGTAGAGTATACTTTATACATTAGCAGGGTATATATTACACATTAGTAGGATACACGTTACACATTAGTAGAGCACACATTACACATTAGTAGGTACACATTACACACTTGTAGGGTACACATTACACATTAGTAGGTACACATTACACACTTATAGGGTACACATTACACATTAGTATGGTACACATCACACACTAGTAGTGTACACATTACACATTAGTAGGGTATACATCACACATTAGTAGGGTATACATTACACATTAGGTGGGTATACATTATACTGTAGAATGATAGACATTAAGCATGGTGAGCAGAGGAGTGGGACATCAGGGGTGCCTGAAAAAGGGCCAGACCCTGAAGAGCTTTGCATGACACACAAAGGAGGTTTGCCTTTATTTGAAATGCAAATGGGATGCCTGGAAAAGTTGTAAGGGGGCAGAGGGTGGAAATGCTACCTGAAAATGTGCCTCTGGCTCCCGCATGATGCCATATTAGAGGTAGGGGACCATGAGCTATCTGCCAAAACCCATCAAGGAAAGTAGGTGTTCAGGCCTTGCCTGCCTGGCAGTGACCTTTCTCACCAACAATCATGCGGTCAATGGCACAGCCAAGCCAGGAATTCAGGGACTGGTCCCCTACCCCTAAACTCCTTCCACCACAGCATTACCTGGTAGCACAACCTGTCAGGTGTGACGTTTCATCTGGTGTTATGTTGTAAACCAAGCAGCACATCCCTTCACCTCCCTAGGAAACTACCCATCCACACAGACAGCAGCACTGACAGTAACAAAGTACTGACTCCAGTAACCGGGTCATCAGCACCACCTGGGGATCACTTTCCAACTACACCTGCACAGCCTCCACCTAAGAAAGAAGTTCCAGTGCATGCTCTTAAAAACAGCAAAGATAAAAAAGATTTAACCTCCAGTCACTATCCATATGCTTGTGTACTGAAGCTGAGGAAGAGCGATGGTGCCAAGGCTGTCTGCATACATTCCAGGAACTAGGGCTCTCCTCACGTGGCGATTCATTTATCTAAGAGTAGAAGGACATTGTGCTCTGTCTCAGTTGGTTTGCACTGCTATCCCTGAATACTGTAGACAGGGAGGCTTAAACAACAGAAATTCATTTCTGGTGAGGACCCACCTCCTGGTTTATACAGTCGTCCTCTCCTGTGCCTTCAGGTGGCTGAGAGAGAAGCTCTAGTCTCTTTCTCTTATAGGGACACTAACCTCATCAGCAGGGCTTGGGGGCTCCACCCTCATGACCTCGTCTAAATCCACCTCCCAAAGGCCCCACCTCCTAACACCATCCCATTGCAGGTCAGGCTTTCAACGTACGAATTTTGGGGGAACACAGACATGCAGGCCATAACATGCTCATTTTATCAAGTTATTTCATATTTGCTTATCATTTAATAAAAAGATCTACCTAAGGAAATAGTGCTAATCTTTAAACTGTTATGAATATTTTTCTGTTTACGACAATTTTGCAGTAACCAAGTTGTACCCAGACCTCTGCCCCTTCCCCACTGCCCCATCTGCCAGAGTGGCTCATATGCCCACCATCCCTTTGTTTCTGTTAAAAATTCATAATTATGCCCCCAGAACGGGTTGCACATGAGCCCATCAGCATCCTTTGACCACATCAGCATGGATTAGGTTACTTAGTTAGTTGGAAATCAGGGCTCTATACAAATGGAAGGCAAGACACATGAGCTTTGATCAGGAGGCAAAGAGAGGTGGGGAGACAGAAGGCAGGTCAGGTGGTTCCCATAGCGGCAGCAGTCACCCTCAAGGCATCAGGAGCCAGACAGGAGAGGTACCAAACCTCAGGTTCTGTGTATCCTCCCCTCACCCTTGAACAAGGTCACTGTGGCAGGAAATGCTACGTGTTCAACAACCCCATTTCCTTTCCCCCTGGTGACACCTCTGGACTACAACCGCAGTGATCCTTTCGGTTGGGGGGACCATGTGATTTCTGCCCAGCGGAGTGCGGGTGGAAGTAACGTGTGCCATTTCCAGGCCTGGCCTATAAAAGCCTCTACAGAATCCTCTTTGCTCTATTTCCCTATTTCCTTAATGAACAGTGAAGGCTCCACTGACTTAGAGCAGTGGTTCTCAGCTGGGGACAATTTTGTCCACTCCCCCAGGACATTTGTCAATGTCTGGAGACAAGATTGTCACACTGGGAGGATGTCCTACTGGAATCTAGTGGGTAGAGCTCAGGAATCCTACAATGCACAGGACACCACTACAACAAAGAATTATCCAGCCCAAAATGTCCATAGTCCTACTATTGAGAAATCTGACCTAGAGGGGGTCAGAGGCACCAGTGAGTTCTTGAATGACGCATGGGCAGAGCACACACACACACACACACTCTGACCTGCACTAGATAGTGATTTAAACTAGAAGTAACCTCTTAATGTGGTAAGTCACTGCGATTTTGGGGTAATTCTTTATAGCAGCTAGCATTATTTACATCAACAAACACAACCAGAGGACAAGTATGCCCCAGCAACAGAGCCAAACCACTTGACAGGTGCTGTGAAGGTTTCTGGGGCAGGAAGTGAAGGGCAATGGGTGCCTTGGCCTATCCTTTAAGTCATGAGGCCTCACAATGCTGCTGGGGGGGTGGGGTGTGTGGCATTGTGAATAAGGTCAAGAAGGCAGAGGATCCTTCAGAGCTCGCTCTCTCTTAACCACCAGAGGCAGCAGCCTTGGGGAGAAACTCTCAGCAGTTCAGCAAGGAACCCAGCAGGAACCCACACCTGTCCAGGAAAGCACAGAACAGCCGGAGAATGCCAACCTCTCTCTTTCCTCTTCCGTGCGCCCTTTCAGTGGCAGGGATAGCTGACAATTATCACAAGGTCCGTTTAGTGGATGGTCTGGTCTTGCTGTGACTAATAAGATGATTGGTTGTATATACATCATCTTTATGGTTGTTCATTATATCACCCTAACATAAAGTAATTTAATTTCAGTGGGATAATTAGGGTATTTCTAATCTAACTGATAGTCTGAATGAAATGAGATTCTCAGAAGGAGATTTGTGTATCAGGAGACTGGTGACCTCCGGCCCCAATTTTCACACAATGTATTAATCTGACAGCCTGACTTCCCAGGCACTCTGTATCCGCACGTTTCCGAGCCTGTGGGTTACAGAACACGCTGGCAAATGAGATTACTTTATTGATAATGAGATTTTCCTTGGGATCAAGGAGACAGATCATAATATTTTAACTGAGGCCTTCAGACTGACAGAGAATCCAAATGCTGAGGGATGCCCTGAGAGGCAAACCTCCCAAAGTGGGAGTGTGGCCTTGTCTGGGTCCCAAGACGCTACTGGGCAGGACAAATGAAGACTGAGTCCTGTGGGATGCACCCTGACTGGGCAGCTCAAGGCCACCCAGCAGGGAAAGCCTCACGCTGGCCAAGGCCACAGGAAGACCTGCCTGCTCTCACTGGCCCCTTGGGGAAGCTGCAGAAGGGTCTGCTCATTAAGCCCAAGATGGGGAACAAGGGAAGAGATCGCTGGGAAGAAGTAGCAATAGAGGCTGGGAGGGGGCATTCTGAGCAGGCAGGGCAGCCAAAGCCCCTCCTTGCTCCCCAGTCCCCAAACACACCCCAGTGGCACACCTGCTTTCCTCCCCCCAGAGCCTCTCTCTGCACCTGTCCTCAGAGGCAGAAGGCTGTCACCAGAGCCGCTGCTGAAACACTTCCCCTCACTCCCTCGCCCACAGAGCACCCACACGTGCCAAGTGCTGGGCAGGCCCCTAAGAAAGCCCCTCTTTCCAGGCTATTGCCATTCTCCTGGTTTGGCTGTTCCAGCCCCGTAGTAAATTCCTTCAAATTCCTTTCAGAATTTATTTGAGAGAAAAAAATCTGTTTCCTCTGGAGGAAATAATATGCTTTCTTTTATGGGATAATGGGAATGATTTGGCTCACCTGTTGCCCTTGTGTCTGTGGTGCTGGGAACATGTGCACACCAGCGGTAGCAGCATTAGGTTGGCATTTTGTGTCTTTTTCATCTTATTTTCTATTTTCCTATTTCTAGCAAAAAAATTTATTTAAATGCATCTTATTTGGTAAGGTATTTCAAGTTCAGTGTTGGAAGAGTATATTTTATTTTTGAAAATAAGCAAAGATGGAAGCATTGACTTACAAAACGCCATGTTAGAAATCCTTTAAAAGTACTTACTAGGTGCCTGTTGGTTGCTAACATCTGCCCAAGAACATGACACGGCCCTTTCTAAGCACCTGTAACACACGACAGCCTTTGGGGTAAGTAGTGTTCCTGTCACCACTTTAGAGATGTGGGAATGAAGATAGAATAGGTAAGTAGTTTGTCTGACAACACACCTCCAGTATGAGCAGAACGAGGATTTAAGATCACACCTCAAGCATGGAGCAGAACCAGGATTTAAGATCACATCTCCAGTACAAGCAGAACCAGGATTTAAGATCACACCTCCAGTACAAGCAGAACCAGGATTTAAGATCACACATCAAGTACAAAGAGAACAAGGATTTAAGATCACACCTCCAGTACAAGCAGAACCAGGATTTAAGATCACAGCTCCAGTACAAGCAGAACCAGGGAGAAGATCCAAGATGGCGGCGTGAGCCGACTTCTTTGTCTCTCCCCATTCGAATCTACAACTAATTGGACATTCATCGCTTGACAAAGGATATCTATATAGCATCTCAGGACGTCGGAGAGACCCACACTGCTATACATCGGAAGGCAGACGGACTTCCCTCCGGGAGGAGGTGGAGATAGGTGAAAACTCTCCGACCCTGACCCCCGAACAGCCTAGAGCCTGCGGGCGGCTTTCTTCCAGCGGACGCCCCCAGAACATCACCGCACACCAAGGGCAGGAAGGAGTGCACACCAGAGGAGCGACGGTGGAAACAGGTGAACAGAGCCCTACCTAAGCCCCCCGCAATTACACCTGAGCCCAGAGGGAAGCTCCAGAGTTACACACCGGAGGCGGTGGGGAAAACCCCTACCTGCCATTAGCGGAGAGGTCCCGCCCAGCATCCACAATGCCTGTGGGCTCCCGGAGAGAATCTCAAACGGCGCGCCGGCCCGCCAGCTGCCGCCGCCGGCTCCACTGACCGGGCTTTCGCCTGGGAGGGTCTCAGGACTACCGGAGATCTCCTGGGAGAGGACTGGGGCTGGGTGGAGCTCCAGCGGCTGGCTACGTGGCCTGGGGGAGAAGCTCTAGAGTTCAGTCCCAGCAGCAGGCAGAGTCTTTGCCTGCCATTATCAGAGAGGCCCCGCCCAGCCTCCACAATGCCTGGGGGCTCCCGGAGAGAATCCCAAACGGTGCGGCAGCCCGCCAGCTGCCGCCGCCGCCGGCTCCACTGACCAGGCTTTTGCCTGGGAGGGGCTCGGGGCTACCGGAGATCTCCTGGGAGAGGACCAGGGCTGGGCGGAGCTCCAGCAGCTGGCCACACGGCCTGGGGGAGAAACTCTGGAGCTCCGCCTGGGCAGCAGGCAAGGTCTTTACCTGCCATTAGTGGAGAGGCCCCGCCCAGCATCCACAATGCCAGGAGGGTCCCAAAGAGGAGAATCCCAGGCAGGGCTGCAGCCAACCAGCTGCCACTGAACTCAAGGTATCCGGCTATCCCCCAGATAGGGCAATGGGCTCCCCGAGATCCTAGGGGAGAGGACTGGGGCTGGGTGGAGTTCCAGCGACCTGGCTCTGTGGCCCAGGGGGAAACTCTACAGTCTCACAGAAGCCTCAGCGATAGCCTCAGCACAGCATTAGTAGAGAGCACCCACCCGGCAACCACAAGGCTGGAAGACCCTGGGACAAAAGTGGCATAGCTAGGCGAGCTACCCACAGACTGTAGAAAATGCCCGTAGCACTGCTGTGACCCATAGTGGACAAGAGAGATTTTGTGGGCACCGACAGTGACAGAGCTGCAAATATAAGTGATCCTGCCCCTGGCTGCTGGGAAAGCCCATAACACCGCTGCAGACCCTAAGGAGGGAGCACGTCTAGGTGGTCTGCAACAGTAGGCACCAGCAGTCTGAAGCCCCCCTGTGATGGCCTCCACAGCTAAAGAGGGAACCCACAGGATCACTGTGACTGCGAGGAGGGGCCCAGGCCCAGTTAGCAACAGCTGATAGGGTTCCTGGTTGGAGCAGTATAAACAGCTGTCCCCCCACCACACCAGTAGAAACAAGTGGAAGCAGTAACTAAACTCTATCTCTATGCGGAGGCACAAATCTACACCATCAAGCAATACGAAAAAATATATTAAATCTCCAGTACAGAAGGAAAATAACAAACACACAGAAAACAATCCCAAAGACAATGAAATATATAACCTAAATGATGATGACTTCAAAACAGCCATCATTAAAAAACTCAATGAGTTAAAAGAGAATTCAGATAGACAACTCAACGAGTTCAGGAGCTATGTCACAAAAGAGTTCGATACTATAAAGAAGAACCAAACAGAAATATTGGAAATGAAGAACACAATAGAGGATATTAAGAAAAATCTAGACGCACTGAACAGTAGGGCCAATAATATGGAGGAAAGAATTAGCAATTTGGAAGATAGGAATATAGAAATGCTGCAGGCAGAGGAGGAGAGAGAGCTAAGACTAAAAAGAAATGAAGAAACTCCCCGAGAATTATCTGACGCAATTAGGAGATGCAACCTAAGGATTATAGGTATAGCAGAGGGAGAAGAGAGGGAGAAGGGGGCAGAAAGCCTATTCAAAGAAATAATGGCTGAGAACTTCCCAAACCTGGGGAGAGAGATGGAACTTCAGGTGACAGAAGCTAATAGATCTCCAAACTTTATCAATGCAAGTAGACCCACCCCAAGACATATAGTAGTGAAGCTAGCAAAAGTCAACGACAAGGAGAGAATACTAAGGGCAGCCAGGCAGAAGAAATTAACCTACAAAGGAACCCCCATCAGGCTTTCAGCAGATTTCTCAGCAGAAACTTTACAGGCTAGAAGAGAGTGGAATGATATATTCAAAAATCTGAAGGACAAAAATCTACAGCCGAGAATTCTCTACCCAGCGAAAATATCCTTCAAATACGATGGAGAAATAAAAACTTTCCCAGATAAACAAAAATTAAGGGAGTTCATTGCCACCAAACCTCCTCTTCAAGAAATGCTCAGGAAAACCCTCATTCCTGAAAAATCAAACAAAGGAAAGGGACTACAAAACCAAGAGCAAAGGAGATAAGTAGAAGGACAACAACAGAGAGTAGCAGCTCTTAATCAGAACAGACTAAACCATGGGACAAGAAACAAAGGAAATTGAAGAGAACCGGAAAACAAGACATAAAATGGCAGCGGTAGGCCCCCACATTTCAATAATCACTCTAAATGTAAATGAATTGAACTCTCCAATCAAAAGACACAGAGTGGCAGGATGGATCAAAGAACAAGACCCAACAATATGCTGCCTCCAGGAAACACACCTCAGCCCCAAATACAAACACAGACTCAGAGTGAAGGGATGGAAGACAATACTCCAAGCTAATAATGAACAAAAGAAAGCAGGTGTCACTATACTAATATCAGACAAAGTAGACTTCAAAGCAAAACAGGTAAAGAAAGACAAAGAGGGACAGTATATAAAAGGGACTCTCCACCAAGAAGACATAACACTTGTAAATACACACACACCCAACACAGGAGCACCAAAATTTGTAAAGCAACTCTTAACAGAACTAAAAGAAGACATCAACAACAATACTGTAATAGCAGGGGACCTCAACACCCCATTAACACCAATGGATAGATCATCCAGACAGAAAATCAACAAGTAAATTATAGAATTAAATGAAAAATTAGACCAGATGGACTTAATAGATATATATAGAACACTTCATCCAAAAACAGCAGGCTACACATTCTTCTCAAGTGCGCATGGAATATTCTCAAGAATAGACCATATTTTGGGAAACAAAGCAAGCATCAATAAATACAAGAGAGTTGAGACAATATCAAGCATCTTTTCTGATCACAATGCTATGAAACTAGAAATCAACTACAAGAATAAAGCAGAGAAAGGTGCAAAAATGTGGAGACTAAACAACACGCTACTGAACAAACAATGGATTATTGAAGAAATTAAAGAAGAAATCAAATATTATCTGGAGACAAATGAAAATGAGAACACATCATACCAAATCATTTGGGATGCAGCAAAAGCAGTCCTAAGAGGGAAATTCATCGCAATACAGGCTCACCTCACAAAAGAAGAAAAAGCTCACATAAGCAACCTCAAACGACACCTAACAGAATTAGAAAAAGAAGAACAAACAAAGCCCAGACTCAGTAGAAGGAGGGAAATAATAAAAATTAGAGCAGAAATAAATGATATTGAAACTAAAAAGAGAGTAGAAAGGATCAATGAAACAAAGAGTTGGTTGTTCGAAAAAATTAACAAAATCAACAAACTCTTGGCCAGACTCACCAAGAAAAGAAGAGAGAAATCTCAAATAAATAAAATTAGGAATGAGAGAGGAGAAATCACAACAGATACCAAAGAAATACAAGGGATCATATGAGAATTCTATGAAAAACTATATGCCAACAAATTGAACAACCAAGAAGAAATGGACAAATTCCTGGACTCTTACAATCTCCCCAAACTGAACCAGGAAGAAATGGAGAATCTGAATAGGCCAATCACAAGTAAAGAAATAGAAACAGTAATCAAAAACCTCCCCAAAAATAAGAGTCCAGGACCAGACGGCTTCTCTGGAGAATTCTACCAAACATTCAAAGAAGATTTAATACCTATCCTTCTCAAACTATTCCAGAAAATAGAGGAAGATGGGGCAATACCTAACACATTCTATGAAGCCAACATCACTCTGATCCCCAAACCTGACAAGGACAACACAAAGAAAGAGAACTAAAGGCCGATATCACTGATGAACATAGATGCAAAAATCCTCAACAAAATTCTGGCAAACCGAATACAGCAATACACCAAAAAGATTATACACCATGATCAAGTGGGATTTATACCAGGGACACAGGGATGGTTCAACATCCACAAGTCAATCAACGTGATACACTACATTAACAAAATGAGAAACAAAAACCACATGATCATCTCAATAGATGCAGAGAAAGCATTTGACAAGATCCAACACCCATTTATGATAAAAACCCTCAATAAAATGGGTATAGAAGGAAAGTACCTCAACATAATAAAGGCCATACATGACAGACCCACAGCTAACATCATACTCAACGGACAAAAACTGAAAGCCATCCCTCTGAGGACAGGAACAAGACAAGGGTGCCCACTTTCACCACTCCTATTCAACATAGTACTGGAGGTGTTGGCCAGAGCAATTTGGCAGGAAAAAGAAATAAAAGGAATCCAAACAGGCAACGAAGAAGTAAAACTCTCGCTGTTTGCAGTACAAGCAGAACCGGGATTTAAGATCACACCTCCAGTACAAGCAGAACCAGGATTTAAGATCACACCTCCAGTAAGAGCAGAACCAGGATTTAAGATCACACCTCCAGTACGAGCAGAACCAGGATTTAAGATCACACCTCCAGTACAAGCAGAACAGGGATTTAAGATCACACCTCCAGTACAAGCAGAACAGGGATTTAAGACCACACCTCCAGTACGAGCAGAACCAGAATTTAAGATCACACATCCACCATGGAGCAGAACCGGGATGAAACCCTAGGCAATCTGGCACCATGGGCCCCCCTGCCAACCACGGCTCCTCAGCACATGCACCCGACCGTGCCAGGCAACAGAAAATGTACGGCACATGTACTGGACACCTCTGCCAGGCTGCTTCACACCCTCTGAGCCCATCTCTGCTCTGGCCTGGCTGCAGCAAGCCACCGTCTCAGCTGGGACCCGACAGCACCCAGCCTCGGCAGCATGGAGAGTCTCGCTTTCTGCCAGGGTGTCTCTGCCCCAGCCTCGTGGGAGGTTGCAGGAATCATCTCAGTGATTCTGACATGGACACACACTTGCAAGAGAGAGGGAGCTAATACCTCATGGGGCAAGACTTAAACAATGAGGGATGGCGCCAATGGATAAGTGCTCCATTTCTGTCCTGCGGGCAGAGACTTCCGAGGCCCTTTCCACATGGCTCCTCAGGGACCCACACTGGAATTCAGCTGCTGTTGTCCACACTGCTGATCAGCTCAGCAATGCTGGGTTGGCTTTCCTTCTAATTCACTGCTCCTCGGTCCCCACTCTTACTCTTTGGGATCAATTTCTAAGACAAACTACCTGCACACAAGATCTCATCTCAGCTCTGCTTTGGGGGGAAATTAAAGCTAAGAGACCACATTTCCTAGCTTGAGGAGTTCAGGATGGGGTGA
Organism: Equus quagga; assembly: GCF_021613505.1. Taxonomy (NCBI): domain Eukaryota; kingdom Metazoa; phylum Chordata; class Mammalia; order Perissodactyla; family Equidae; genus Equus; species Equus quagga. Next base: position 609,587 of record NC_060280.1, on the reverse strand, counting down.
CGTACTATTATAAGAGAAAAAATTCAGTAACAATGTATTAGCAATCTATGATGAAGAAGCCAGAAGAGTGACTCAAGCTACATAAATACAACAGCACAGAGAGAGTGGGATAAGCAGGGAACTACAATAAAGTTCTAATGGAACACAGCCATGTGTCCATATACCTGTTGTCCTTGGCTGCTTTCCCCAACAGCAGCAGAGCTGAGCAGTCGCAACAGAGACCTACGGCCCACCAAGCCTAAAATAGTCGGTACCTGCCTGTTTCCTGAAAAAGTTTGTGGCGGGGAGAGCAGTGCAAACGCCCCTCTGACAGGAGTGCAGCCTTGAAAGGGAAGAAGTCGAAACTTAATAGACATCCTCAGGGAGCCACTTCAATGATTACATAGGAATGAGCCGCAGTTACCAGATCCACTGCCATACGCACACACATACGTAAGGTACTGAAAGCTGTGCCAAAGCAGCTTCTCCCTGTGAAGAGTATCTGGATTCCCTGACAATTCTTATCCAGACTCAGGACTGGTTTGGTGGACCATTGTTTAATAAGCAATGCGAAGGTAAATTTCAGTCCCAAAAGTCCCAATTTCAGCATAATTCAGAAAACAAACTGAGAATGCCAAGCTGCTGGCATGCAGATCCCATCTCGATTGTTTCCGATTTGGCTATCAAGGCTAAAAGGGAAATGGAGAAAACCAACACTGATTTTTTCAAAGAGGAAGAAGAACAGTTCATGTTTACTAAGGATGTCCCTTCTGTCAAGCACGTGCAGAGGGCTTCGCACGCACCACCTCACTGAGTCCTCACAACAGCCCTCTGAGGTAGACTCTCGTATTGTTACTGTCTCTGTTACAGATGAGACAGCTGAGTTGTAAATGGCTCAGTGACTTGTCCCCCAGCCATCGCTGGAGGAGGCAGGTGTCCCTGACAGTTTATCCACAGGGCCGCACCCTGACCCACCACACAGCTCTCTACCCTCACTGGCCAGTCCTGCTCCCACCTGGGACTCTTTCTCAGAAGTTTGGCCCTGAATAGGCTTCAGGATACGTTCCCTCGTCATGATAAGCAGGGCCCACGATCTCTGACAGCTGCTCCCGCTCTTCATCATCATCTGAAACAATCAGCAAGCATTAGAGAGCACTTTTCCCTTTACAAAGGTGATAATTAGATAACAAGCTGAGATTAAAGTAATTACAGTCAGACAGCTGGCGAGGCAGCACAGTCATGTTGAAATATTGTTGGTACTTCAGCATCTGGTTCTAATAACAGCACAGGCTAAAGGATTTTACATTAATTACAGAACATAATTTAATATAAACATATTTAATTACAATTGATGAGCGATAAACTGTTCAAGAATGACTTAACCCCTTCCTCGTGTCAAAGTGATGGGAACTTTGGGAGGCAGTGGTGTCTTGGGCTATCTTTCTCACCTTCCCCCGCCATCCCCTCCACAACTCCCTGGTCCCCTCTCCTGGAGAAAGCCCCCTTCAAAGAAGAAATGTTCTAGACGAGGATTACCCCAGAGCGTTTGGTGCATCCTTAGAAAGCCAGGAGGAAGAGGCAATGTCTGTCTGGGATGCATTGCTACGGCCAGGCCAGCTGGCCTTCCTCGCATCGCCTCGCACCGGTGAAACGAGGCTGCCTCTCCACAGCTGGTCTTCCCGCGTTCCCACAGCTTCATGTGGTGTTGGCTTGGCTCTGACAGTCAGTGAGAAACCTATGAAACAGTCCTCAGGTCTCTCAGAAAAAGTATAAAGGTAAATCCATTCTTTTGTCATGACTAGGAAGTTCCTGGCCACAATATCCAGGGTATTTTCACAGTTTTGGAGCCAATGTGTAATACCTGAAGACTTCTGCATGAGATAGGACACTCTCTATTCTGACAGGAATCCATGCTGCCATCCCCTGTTCTTCCCCCAAACTGGCAGAAGCAGACACTGGGTAAAACAGTTTACAACAAACTGGGACCTTTAGACATAATCTCTACTGGATAAAGGTCTCATTCATCGCTATCTGCACATCTTCTTTCCAGATGCCCCATTCACAAATGGGACACGTTCAAAAGCCATGTTATGGGCTGCGTGTCTGCGTTCCCCTGAAATTCATATTTTGAAAGCATAACCCCCGATGGGATGGTATAAGGAGGTGGAGCCTTTAGGAGGTAATTAGGCTTAGATGAGGTCATAAGGTTGGAGTCCCCACGGTGGGATTAATGTCCTTACAGGAAGAGAAAGAGATTAGAGCTTGCTGCCTCAGCCACGTGAGGATACAGCAAGAAGGGGTTGTCTGCAAAGCAGGAAGAGCATCCTCACCAGGACTCGACCATGCTGGCACTCTGATCTGGACTTCCAGCCTCCAGAACTGTGAGAAATAAACTTCTGCTGTTCAAGCCCCCAGTCTATAGTGTTCTGTTATAGCAGCCTGAACTCGCTGAGACACACCACTAGGTCTCAACTGCAGTGAGACTAAGAGTCAACCCAAACAAGTGATGAGACTCACCCTTCCAAAAAAGAGTGAGGAGCCCTGAAGTGAGCTGGTAAATTCACCGTCAAGTTTTCCTTTGGGATAAATGATGTGAAATTACAAATAGCCTCAAATACTGTCTCTACCAACTGCTGTGGATTTCAAAGTATAAAGCACACATTCTCCTAAAAGCTAAAATGAGCTAAAAAAAAAAAAAAAAAAAAAACCCAGTATATTATTCCTAAGTAAGCAAGTGCAAGCACCTTCTAGAGGAATTACTGACAGGCACACACAAAGTGAAGACTCAGGACCACACAGAACCCTAGAGAGAACCAGGCACTCTGCTTGTCAAAGTTGTTCTATACATTTCCTCCTGAAGAAAGAAGAAATTTAAGTTCCCTAACACAGCAAATCTGCAACGTCAGTGGTAACTATAAGGTACTCTTGGTATGTTAAGTGCTTTTGCAGAAGTGAGGAAGGGACAGGAAGGGAAAGTGGCCGATAAAGCATTTGCTACTTAACAAGTGACCTCTCTGTCATCAAAATTAAAAACTTCTGTGCATCAGACACTAGCAAGAAAGTGAAAAAACCCCACAGAATGTCAGAGAGTATTTGTAAATCATACATATGAAAAAGGTCTAATATCCAGAAAATATAAAGAACTCTTACAACCCAACAATAAAAATACAAATAACCCAATTGGAAAATGGGAAAACATCTGAATGGATATTTTTCCAAAGAAGATATACCAAAAGCTAGCGAGCACATGAAAGGATGCTCAACACAATTAACCATGAGAGAAATACAGATCAAAACCAAAAGAGATACCACCTAACACCCACCAGCATGGCTACAGTCAAAAAGCTAGATAACAACAAGTGTTGTCGAGAATGTGGAGAAATTGGAAGCCCCCTACATTGCGGGTGGGAATAGAAACAGCACAGCCACTAGGAAAAACATCTTGACAGTTCCTCAACAAGTTAAACACAGTTATCATATGACCCAGCAATTTCACTTTTAAGTATATGCCCAAAAGAACTGAAAACATACCTATACAAAGACTTGTACAGAAATATTCACAGTAGCCAAAAGTAGCCATTGTTCATAATAGCCAAAAAGTAGAACCAATCCTGTTAACCGAAATGAGCAGCTTTATGAAGCAAAAATGAAATTTGAAAGAAAAAGACACTTTATTAAAAAAAAAAGGTTTGCCAACCAGAGAAGTACACTTCAACCCGCAGGTTGACAGGTGAGCCCCTCTCGGTCTTCGGGTGTCTAGTTTTTAAAGGCAAAAGTTGCAGTGTGCAAGGCCAAGGCTGAGTCCGGTTCTGACTGGTCACCCTTCCCAGCTATAGCGTATCTTGTGGCAGGGCTTTCTACACGTCCTAACCGCATGGAAAGACCACTGCACTGTTCTCCAGCCATCTGGTGACAGTCAAGGTTAACAAGTAATTTTTCATTTTTGCCCATAGCTCAGCCTTGAGGCAGTCAGGGTAACCATCACTTTGACTCTGGCCTCGTTCTTATTTTTTTCTTTTGTCAACCCAAACGTCCATCGACTGATGAGTCAAAAAGCAAAATGCGTATGTCCTTACAATGGAATATTATTCAGCCATAAAAAGGAATGAAGTACTGATACACATTACAACATGGATCAACCTTGAAAACATCATGCTAAATGAAAGAAGCCAGACACAAAAGACCACACATTGTATGATTCCACTTATATGAAGTGTCCAGAATTGGCAGATCTATAGAGACAGAAAGTAGATTTATGGTTGCCAGGGGATGGAAGGAGAGGGGAATTGAGAGTGACTGCTAACAGGTATGGGGTATCTTGTTGGGGGTGATGGAAATGTTCTGGAACTAGACAGTGGTGATAGTTGCACAACATTGTGAATACACTAAAATCTACCTAATTTGTGCACTTTAAAGTGGTTCAGATAGTAGAATTCATGTTATGTAAATTTTATCTGAATTTTTTTTTCAAAAAAGGTACCAATCTGGGAACTGGAGCTTAATCCCACTCAAGAAGCCTGGGAGCCTGTGTGAAGTATGCAGCTCAGAGTTGCTTCATCCAGGAGGTGAGGAAGAGGGGTATCTTACACCAACTCCCATCAGCAGAGACAGCAGGTTGCTTACAGGGGACCTTAACTCCTCGCACCTCTGGCCTGCCTGCAGAAGGGGGCTGTGGTGGCCACAGAAAGTCCTTAGGCAAAGAAACACTGGTGCTGGCAGTCGACAGCCAGGCCAGAGCGCCCCCAAAGGGCAGAGGCAAGGAGGTCTGGGTGCAGTGAATCTGCTACTCTCTCAGCAAGCTGTGGGGATTAAATAAAAGTGTATAAATGCTTCACAGTGCTAGACACAGAGACAGCTCTCAATAAATGTGCGTTATTTTTACAGACTCAATAAGGTTAAATAATTTGATCAAAACTGCACAGCTAATGCAAGGCGGAGCTAGGATTCACGCACATCTGTCTGTACGACACAGTCTTTCATATGGAGAATCATATTAAACAACTGTATACTAACCGATCTTGCAGACACGGCCGTCAGATGGCAATCGTGTCCTCACAGCATCCAGAGGCAATAACAACATCTTCACCCTCTTTCCTCCTCCCGTGCCCTCTGTGGGGGAAGCAGCTGCTTTTCTCACAAAAGGCCTTGAGGGCTGATGTTAATGTCTGCTCAAGTGGCCCAGGGTCTGAGTACGCTGGGGCTTGCTGTGTAGGTGCTTATTTGAGATTCAAAGCCTGCACCTTTGCTGACAATTTAGCACAAGGGACCAAGTGTAGGAACACTTGTGACTGCAGGGGCAGCAGGGCCACACACCTCACTCACATGTCGGTCCGCCTGCTCTCCTCTGGAATAATCTGACTTTCAGTCGGCTTAACAGAAGAGGTATGCTAACAGAGGAAAACAAGGGAATCTCTTCCCAGAATGCCCTGCATCAACTCCCAACTGAGGGCATCCGGAGGGCTGATGTGGGGCTGTGGGTCTGCAGAACTCAAGTCTACCTGATCGGGTGGCAGTTGATAATAGTGTCGAAATAGCTGTGGTGCACGGCATGGTTCGCATGGCCGCACTGTCACTATCCTGCCACCTCACCCGGATGGGCAACAAGCACCCATAGGCCTCTTGGTGCCAATGACAATTCTCAACTCTCTGGTCCTTTGATGATGTAGCCAAGGAAGGGAGACTCCTAGAAAGTAGCCTTGAAAACCAAGAGGTCACGGTGATCACTGCCTTGGAGAGTACCTTCAATAAACAAAAGCACAAAGGATAAGAATGGGCTGTACAAATCTTGATTTTAGTTTTACAAAAACAATTGCATTAAGTTTTGGCCATTGGGTTCAAAAGGAAATTAGTTTTTTTTTCCAGGAAATAAATCTTCCCTGATAATCCAGGTCCTGGTCACAAATGTATTTACTTTTTAAAAGGACTCCTTACTAAGAAGGCTGTGGTACACACTGTGAGAAACAAGTGAAAGCTTTGTTTGAATTTGACTAGTGGGGATTTAAACTATACTTTATGGAGGTCTTCTGTTCCACAAAGTATTTTCAAGAAGGGTACCGTTTCTGATGAAATCTGCAACCCTACTAAGGGCGTAAAAATAAAGCTCAGGTGACCAGTGTAAAACAAAATGTTGCCAGAAAACATCATCAACCAGGCCTATAAATGTAAGATTTTTTTAAGTGTATTAATTTTCTTTCAGGGCAAAAGTAATGCTTATGGAAATTTTTTAAATATGCATAAACAAAGAGGAGAAAGAACAACCCAACAATACCCCCTATTAACACTTCCGTGTGAATTATTCCATTCTTATTTCATATATCTGTATATACATTCTGAAATTAGACCAGTGTATGTGTTGTTTTGTAATCTCTCGTGCTTAACAATAGATCATTAATACGTTTAAATGCTCTCCTACACCATCAGTAATGTTGAATTCCATTATATTCCATTGTATTAAAGCACCACAATTTATCAAAACCTCTATTGTTGCATATTGAGGATTTTGATTCCAATTTTGTTGACTCAGATCAGAATCTTTGTAAATAAATCTTCACACACATCCACGATTATTTTCTTAGGATAAATACCTAGGAGCAGAATTGCTGGGTCAAAGGGCAAATGAGTTGTTAAGGATTTTGATATAAATTAATGCCCTCCAGAAAAGTGGTACCGATTTGTACCCTCCCAGCAGCGTATGAGCAGGCCAATTTCCTTGTCAATTTGACTGTGTTCTCTCATTTCCATACAAACGTAATGAAATGCACTAAGTGGAAAGATGACTGCTGCTACCAGCTATGATGGGGTAACCAGTCACAGAATAACCCTCTGTTGGAGAACAACTAGAAAAGCTAGATAAAATGTGAAAGAAGAGCTGTTTGAAAGTAGGGGGGAATAATCCAGCCAGCAAGACTTTACAGGCTGCAGCCCTGGGGACCAGGTGATACACAGACGTGAGTCTGCAGCTTGCCTCTGCTGTTCCTCATCAGGGGATTTCCCAATTCACTATGCGGCGCAGAAAGGCTGCAGAGGTAACAGCAAGCTATAGCTGAGTGATCTTGCTGGTTTGGAAGAGCTGACAGAAGCTGCAAGGCCAGCATCCTGGAGAAGAGTGAGCTGCAGAGAAGGGAGCCTGAAGGGCAATGCCCCTGGGGGCCTCTGCTGACTCCTCAGCTGTGCAAGCTCTGATGACACAGAGAAACCAGCAGAAGCAACTGCCATGAGCCTACAAATCTAAGGAGAAAATAGGTGTCTCATTGTGTGGAGGACATAAAAAGTAGCTCTCAGGGCTGCCGAGGAGGAAGGTAAAGACCCCAGACTTTCCATTTTGACCCAAGAAGGTCTACTCCCTTTGAGTGAAGGCAAACCTTAAATTTGCCAGTCTTGATCAAGGTTATCTACCCATCTGTCATCTGTCAGCCAGAAGTAAACCAATCATCTCTGGAGAAAACAGCACCATCCAGAGCCTCTGCAACTTTTTATACACACAGTCTGGCATTCAATCAAAAACAACCAGGCCTACCAAGAAAGAGGAACAGTTGACCAAAACCCAAAAGAATTAAATGAAATAAAATTAAAACAGTCCCACAGACTCACATAGATTTTCAAATAATCATGATTAACATGCATCCCAGATAAAGGGCTAATATTCATCCCCAACACATAAAGAACTCTAAAATTGAGGGGGAAAGATCAAAAACCCAATAGAAAAATAAGGAAAGTTACAGACAATTCACAAATAAAGATTTTAAAATGACATTTAAGCATGTGAAAAGATGGACAACTTTAGTAATAATAAGAAAAACACAAATTATGATTGTGCTGAGAAACCATTTCTCAAAGATTAGATTTGGTAAAATTTCAGAGTGTGACAGCACATTCTCTTGACAGGATTGTGAGGAAAGAGACATTCTCATCCATTGCTGGTGAGAATAGCCCACCTTTATGGAAGGAGAACTTGACAACATCAAATAAAACCACAAGTTAGTCCACCTTTTGACTTGCATCTAAGAGTTAATGGACCTTGCAGATGAACCTTCAAGAATACAAAAATACATACAAACAAGGTACAGCACTACTTGTAATTGAAAAATATTGGGAAAAAACCTACACAGGAGATTGGATGCATAAAGTATGGTACATTCACACAATGGTATATTACGCAGCTGTAACTAAAAACTAAAGAAGATGTGATATGGAGTGGTTTCCAGGATATATTTGCTATCAGTCAAAAAAAGCAAGGTGAGGGGCTGGCCCCATGGCCGAGTGGTTAAAGTTCCATGTGCTCTGCTTCAGTGGCCTAGGTTAGTGGGTTCAGATCTGGGGTGCAGACCTAGACCACTCATCAGCCATGCTGTGGCAAGCGACCCACACACAAAATAGAGGAAGATTGGCACAGATGTTAGCTCAGGGCTTACCTTCCTCAAGCAAAAAAAAAGAGGAAAATTGGCAATGGATGTTCACTCAGTGCAACTCTTCCTCAGGAAAAAAAAAAAGCAGCAAAGCGCAAGCCAGCCCTGATGGCCTAGTGGTTAAAGTCCAGTGTGCTCCACTTTGGTAGCCTGGGTTTGGTTCCCAGATGCAGAACCACACCACTCGTCTGTCAGTAGCCATGCTGTGGCTCACATAGAAGAGCTAGAAGGACTTATAACTAGAATATAGAACTATGTACTGGGACTTTGGGGAGGAAGAACAAAAGAGGAAAATTGGCAACAGATGTCAGCTCAGGGCAAATCTTTCCCTGTAAACAACAACAAAAAAAAGCCAAATGCAAAGAAGCATAAATAGTATGACACTTTTGTGTAAGAAGGAAGAGGAAATAATATAACATAATATTTATATTTACTAAAAGAAACTCAGGAAGGTTGAACCAGAAACTAATGAGGGCACATTAACAAGGTGGATAAAGTGGAGAAGGGGAAGTAACACTCCTCTGAATAGGCAAAGACTGTCAGAATGGATTTTTTAAAACCCAGCTACATATTATTTATAATAGACACACCTTAAATCTAAAGACAGAAAAGTTGGGAGTAAAAGAATGGAAAACATACAGACTTTAACAAGAAAAAAAGGCTGGTGTAGATATAATAATGAAAGATAAAAATAGATTTTAAGGCAAGAAGTATTACTACATATAAAAGAGAAGCTTTTGGTAAAGATAAAAGGTCAATCCAACATGAAGATCTGACAACACAGTCTTAAATATAGTAAAACCGACAAAACCAAAGGAGTAATAGACAGATCCCCATCACACCTCTCTCAATAGCTCAAAGCAGAAAATAAATGAGTTAAAATACAGAAAATTAGAAGAATGTGATTAACAAACACAGCACCCAGTAGAGCATGCATCATTCTCAAGTATATATGGACGTTACCAAAACAAAATACACACTGGGCCATGAAACAAGTCTCACCAAATTTCAAAGAATTAAAATCAGAGTATGTTCTCTGATCATAGTGGAATTAATCTAAAAATCAATAACTAAAAAAAACTTTAAAAATCCCTAAATGCCTGAAAATCAATTTAAAAAGTTATAAATAATCTAAGAGTTAAATAAGAAATCACAGTGGAAATAAGAAAACATTTTCAACAGAATGATAATAAAAATATCACATATAAAAACTTGTGGGATACAGCTGATCTGTATTTAGAAAAAATGTAATAGTTCAACAAAAATCTAAGGATGGAAATCAATGATCCATCTCAGGAAGCTTGAAAAAGAATAGCAAGTTACACTCAAAAAAAGCATAAGCAAGCAATAATGAAGATAAGGACAAAAATCAATCAAGTGGAAAAAACATATAATAAAGCAGAGGTTCAGTAAACTTTTTCTGTAAAGGAACAAATGGTAAATATTTTAAACTTTGTGGGCCATAAGACATGTCACAATTACTCAACTCTGCCACTGTAGTTCAAAAGCAGCATAGACAATTCATAAATGAATGGATATGACTGTGTTCCAATAAAACTATATTTACAAAACAGGTGATGGATTAGATTTGACCCATGAGCCATATTTTATCAATCCCTGTAAAAGAGGAATACAGTAAAGCCAAAAGTTGGTTCTTTGAGAAAATAAATAAATAACATTCATAAAACCCCAGTAAGAATGTAAAGAGAAAAGAGAGGGTACAAATTGTTAACAGAAGAAATGAAAAAAGGGACTCACCACAGATCTCCCAAGCATTCAAAAGTTAAGATGTTATGAATAACTTTAGACCAATAAACTTGACAATTTAGATAAAATGGACAGATTCATTTTTAAAAATACTAACTTACCAAAACCAACACAAGAAGAAATAGAAAATCCAAATGGTCCCATGTCCATTAAAAATATGAATCTGTGGGGCCAGCCCAGTAGCATAGCAGTTAAGTTCACATGCTCTGCTTCAGTGGCCCCAGATTTGTCGGTTCAGATCCTGGGTGTGGACCTAGGTAATGCTTATCAGGCCATGCTGTGGTAGGTGTCCCACATATAAAGTAGAGGAAGATGGGCACGGATGTTAGCTCAGGGCCAATCTTCCTCAACAAAAAGAGGATTGATAGTGGATTTTAGCTCAGGGCTAATCTTCCTAATATATATATTGGATTCATATATATGAATCTGTAATTAAAAGCCTATCCACAAAGAAAACTTCAGGCCCAAATGGCTTCATCAGTAAATTCTCTAAACATTTCAAGAACTAACACAATCTTGTATAAATTATTCCAAAGAATGGATAAAATGAACTCATTTTATGAGCCCTGTACGACCTTGATACCAAACTTAGCAATAAAGAAAAATTACTACAAGAAAGGAAAAGTATAAGCCAATCTCTCTCACAAACGTGGATGCAAAAATTTGGCAAAATCAAATTCCATGATATATAAAAAGAATCGATCTCAACCAAATTAATTTATAACAGCAATACAAGGCTGGTTTACCATTGGAAAATCAATCAATACAATTTACCTCATTAACTAAATAAATAAGAAAAGTTATATAGTCACTAAATAGATGCAAAAAAAAGCATTTGATGGAATTCAATGCCCATTCACGATGTTTAAAAATCTTAATAGAGTAGGAGTAGAAGGAGCTGCCTTAACTAATAAAAAATATCTTTTTTAAAATCTACAGTAAATACATTAATGGTAAAATAGTGAAAACTTTTCCCCTGAAATTGGGAGTAAAGCCAGGATATCTACAATGACTACTTCTATTAAACATCATACTGTGGTCCAAGAAAAAGAAATTTAAAAAAAATCTATCATTTTTCACAGATGATAGGAGTATATACAGAAAATATTCAAAATAATCTATAAAAAAACTATTACAAATTAAAAAGTGAATTTAACAAAGTCCCTCGATACAGACATCATACTTAAAAATCAATTGCATTTCTATATACTAACACTAAACAATTAGAAAAGGAAATTTTAAGATAATACCAGTTATATTAGTATAATATAAGTATCTAAGAAGATCTAGCATCAAAAACACCAGATACTTAGGAACGAAGATAACAACAAATGTGCAAGACCAGTACATTGAAAACTACCAAACACTGCTGAGAGAAAATAAGAATGACAAAAATGGAGGGATATACTATATCCATGGATTGGAAGGCTAAGTACTGGGAGGATACCAGTTCTCATAATCCTAATCAAAATCCCAGCTGGCTTTCTTATGAAAACTAATAAACTAATCATAAATTTTACATGGAACTGTAAAAGACTTAGAATAGCCAAAACAAACATGAAAAAGAACAAATCTGAAGAACTTACATTACCAAATATCAAGATTTATTATAAAGTGCAGGATAGTTAAAACAATGGTAATGGCACAGGATAGACAAATACATTGATGAATGGAGTAGAGGGTCTAGGAAACAGACCATTCATGAAAGACCACATAATTTATGACAAAGTGCCATTGGAATGCAATGGGAGAAAGGATGATATTTTTAATACTTGATATTTTTTAATGAAACTGTAACCCACCTCAGAGCATGCACACACATCAATTCCACGTGAATTACAGACCTAACTGTAAAAGGAAAAATAAAGTTTCCAGAAAGTAATGGAGGCTGTATTCTTAACATTGGGGTAAGCAAAATAATCTCTTAAAATAGGACACAAAAATCATTCACCATAAGAGAAAAGATTAATAAATTTAACTTCTTTAAAATTAAGAACTGATGTCTATCAAAAGATACCAGTATGGTGCACAATACATATAGTCAACAAAGAACTCATATCCAAAATATACAGAGAACTTCTACAAATCAATGAGAAAAAAATAGGCAAACGAAGTTTTTAAAAATTCAGTTAAAGGAGCCGGCCCCATGGAGAAGTGGTTAAAGTTCGGTGTGGTTTGGCAGTCTGGGTTCAACGGTTCAGATCCCAGGCACAGACCTACACCACTAGTCAGCCATGCTATGGTGGTGACCCACATGCAAAATAGCGGAAGGTTGGCACAGACGTTAGCTCAGAGCCAATCTTCCTGAGGATAAAAAAGAAATTTAAGTTAAAGACTTGAATAGGCACATAATAAAAGAGGATATGCAAATGCCAAAGAAGCATAATAAAAAGTGCTAAACATCATTAGCATCAAGGAAAGGCAAATTAAAACCACAATGATTTCAGTTTTAAAAAGTGCCTTCACAATGTTTAAATTTTATTTTCTTGGTAAGGATGTGGAGCAACTAGAACTTCAATACTCTGTTGGTGGGAATGTAAATCGGTAGATAAAATTTAGAAAGCTCTTCTGCAATATCTATTAAAATTGTACAAACACATATCCTAGGATCCAGCAATCCCAGTCCTTGGTGTGTAGCCAACAAAAATGCATACATACGTCCACCAGAAGACACACACAACAACATCCACAGCAGCGTCGTTCACAATGGCCCCACACTGGAAACAACACAAACATTCATCAATAGTAGGATGGATAAAAAAAATAGCAGTGTATTCATACAATAGAAAACTATACAACAATGAAAAATAATGACTTTCTGCTACACACAATCACATTAACAAACCTCACAGACAGAATTTTGGGAAAGAAGCCAAACACAAAAGACTACCTGCCATATGATTCCATTTATAGAAAGTTCCAAAACATCAGAAGTGATCTACAGTGACAGAAATCAGAATGGTGGTTACTTTGGCAGGGGGATAACAACCGGGAAGAGGCAGAAAGAAGGCCTCAGTAGGGTCAGTGATGTTCCGCACTGTGGTCTGGGTCGTGTTTACGTGGGTGTACTACTTGAAGAAGTCAAGATTCTTCTTTATCCTCATAACACCTTGTTGTACTGGTTGCATGGTGGATATGCACGTATTTACACTGCTCCGCACAGCCACTGATGAAGGTGGACTTTAACTTTCACATAGGGAAAGAGCAATAATTACTTAGAAGCTTTGATAGCCTGAAAGTCAACTACCATCCAACTGACATTTAAAAGGAGAAGGTTCTTAAACTTGTACATTTTCACATAAACCTTTTCTAAGGAATCAGCCTTCATCGTCTTTACTTTTTTTGACACACAGGCTAATATTCACCCACTTGAACACATTGGAAAATCTCAAAATAGAAGAAAGCTCCATGTGAAACTGAGTACCAGGTGGCGTGTAGACTGACCACTATGAGAAAGCAGAGGGAAGTCATCTTCAAAAATGATTTTAAAGAACTGTATTATTGAGTAGCAAAGCACATTGGCATGATCCAAAGGAAATCAATCTTGACACATGCTTCGTAGACCTTCACATTTTACAACTAATACTAAGGACATTCCGAACCCTTGGGAATGTGCCTTGACTCCACCAAGAAAGTTGCCACAAACGGGCACTTTCCTGAAGTCTAAGTGTGCGGGGGAGGAGGGCCCTGCCATGCGATGAAATGCTCAGGACGCTGTGAAGATATCGGCTGTTTTACTCAATTTATTCCAAGCTGAAACATAATAGTACATTATAAATCTGTTTTGATTTTACTTAATCTAATGAAAAAATGTTCATCTTTTTGATAAGTGCTCATTAGCCATTTTTTCTGACATAAACAGACAAGAAAGATGTTCTTGTGCTGCATTTAAAACGCAACTCAGCTAATTACAGTGCAATGACTCAAAGAAGAAAATCAGTGCACTGAAGTTTCTCACTTCAATTGTCTTTATAGTTGAATTAAAAATCTAACAGAAATTTTTTTAAAGGGCCCCAGCAGTGTGTTTTACACTGAGGTTGAATAATGTTTAAGTAAACAAAGGCCAAAGTCTAGCATATGATATAGATTTTTAAATTTTCTGATGTCAATTGGTCTCAAAGAATATTTGCTGAAACTACCAACAAAAAGCTATGTGCTTGGAGGAGGGGAAGTGTTCTCTTTTTCGGAAGTGGGGGTAAATTTGCATAAGCAATTCAGCCTATTTGACCCAGTCCCTTGTGAGAGGAAAAGCCAACAAGCAGATACTATCTGGTCAGGGTTGGAGCTGGGCTCAGCTGGGGAATAGCATGAAGCTGAGTGATCCATGTAAGAACCAAGCTCACTCACAGCCCGAGCATGAGCCCAGGACTTTTAGGAATATCAGATGGTTTGGGCTTTTTGAATCACGGAGTATTAATATGCTGAAACATTGCCTTGAATGAGTCTGACAGAATTAATGCCACTTCCCAACATGCCTGATTTTCGCTCCGTGAAGAATTTTAACTAGATAACTCTGACTCTTTGGGTATCTTAAATCTGGCTATGACCTAAATGATCATTTCATTGATTTTTTCATTTGTTTTTTATTGTAAAATATATTTACCTGAAACTAGAAACTTTAAAAATTATTTTAGATCTATGACACATAAATTATGTACACTGCCCCCAAACTCCTACGCAAAACATCACAAAGAGGAGTAAGGAAAATTAATTAACGTAAATATGTCACTTCTTCCTACCCTCTCCATGAAGTCAGTATTTCAATGAACACATGCAGCTTTCGTAAGGCTCATTTAAATGAACAAACAGCACAGTCCACTGCTGAGCTCATTCCACGGACAGTTGTTCAAGACACCTTCACAAGTGATTCAGCTGGCATGTCACAGTCACCAGACATCAGATACTAAGAAAAAAATATATCTTGTGTCTCGCAGAAATTCAAATTGCTCGACTCCATGTTGTTTAGGAAAACGGCTCCCTGTCACTAACAAAGCTGTAGGCACAGCACGGCTGCACCTGAAGCAGAAGCGGGTAGCTTGGAGGTTAAGAACTCGGGGTGGAGGAGACAGTCAAGTCCCAACTCCACCACTTGCTCTTGAAGGGAACCTGGACAAGATTCTTCATTTCTCTAAGCTTCATTAGCTTCATAAATGAATACACAATGGGGGAAATAATACACACGTGGCTGTTATGAACATTCAATGAGATGACAGGTGGAAACCACTGAGCACAGGGCCTGACACATCATCAGGATTCAAAAATTTAGCTGAGAGTAATGACCCAACAATAGGACATGAGTCTTGGGGACCTTTCCAGGCATGAGGTCCCCCTTCTTCCTCTTCGTCCTATGTCACTTTCAACACTCCAGGGCTCCCTGGAATGAAAAGGCAGACCCTTCCCCTGTGTCATACTAATTGGTCAGTTTCAGGCATCAAACCTACAACGATTACCTTGTTATTATCATCCCAACCCCAGCAGATCTTTTATAAGACCTCACAGCAAAGTGTCAGCACATATGAGCAATGCAGTACATGGTACATTCAGTCGTTACGGCTCACTGGAAAACCACACCCTTTCTGTAATTCAACTGCTGGGTTTATAGTTCCATTAATACTGCTTGGCACAAAGGAGATGTTTACCAGCTTATTAAGTAACAGAATGAATGGGTCATGTTCGTTTTGGTCTTATTTTGGCTAAAGCAAATGAAACCACCAATGTTTCCCAACTCTATACATGCTTGTCAAGGCTGACCCCAGCACCTCGGTCCTCTCCATTAATATGAAAGTTAATAGGCACCCATTATTCATGCTTACTAAGTTCCAAGAACCACCTGAAACTCTTTCATAGACTATCTCGTTTAATCCTCACACAAGCCTAGACAACAGGTACTGACATCCTTACATCAGGAAAGTGAGACTCAGAGGTTAAGCAACTTCCTTAAAGCCATTCAGCTAGGAAGCGACGGAGCCAGGCTTCAAGCTCATGCTCTTTTTCACAAAACTATAACACCAGAAAGGAGCCACAGAGATTACCAGCAAACACATCCAGGGGCGTTCATGTCCACAAAAATTAATTCCATTGAGGACAGAATTGGACACCAATTAAGTGTTATTCTTTTCCTTTGGGGGGTCATCTGGACTGCTTAACAAGTTCATTCTTTCATTTATTTCCATATGTATTCTCTGAATGACCACTGTGGTGGGCGCTGTGCCAGGTGGTAAAGATGAAAACAACCTGTTTCCTAACCTGGATTTTCAGTTACTTCTCCCAGGCCTCGTCCAACGCCCAGGGGCCTCCATTAGGATGTCCTCAACTGCCTCAACTGCCATGCTTTGGACAGGCACATAGGCTTGAAAACAAGGAAGTAAAATTTTTCATATGCTCTACTAGTCAGTTTATCAAGGTCTCTTTTCCAGTTTTTCAGGCACTTTTGCTGTCTGCATTCCCTAGTGAAACAACACATGTGAGGGGCTTCCTAATCTTCCTCAATTTTCCGGAGTCATCTTCCATGGTTCTCCACCATATACCCAAGTTCCACTCATATGTTCCCAACACACTGGGCTCCTTCTCACCTCCATACTGTTGCACATGCTGTCCCTTCTGTACATGCCTATTCCCCATAAAATTTCAAATCACCCTGTAAGACCCAACTCAAATATCACCTTCATTACATCCTCCTGATCCTTCCCCTTCAGCAATCAGACAGAGATCGATGATCGCCTCTTTCATTCATTCTTTCCATACACATCTTCCTCAACTTAGGGGTTCCATCCCGGTGAGCTGAAAATATCCTTAAGTCAAAAATGCATTTAATGCACCTAACCTACCAAACATCACAGCTTAGCCTCGTCTACAGTCGGGCAAATCATCTAACACAAAGCCTATTTTATAATGAAGTGTTCAACATCTCATATAATTGATTGAATACCATACTGAAAAGGAGAAACAGAATGGTGGTATGGGCACAGAAGGGTTGTACATGTATCAGTTGTTCACCCTCGTGATTGTGGGGCTGACTGGGAGCTGCCGCTCTCTGCCACTGCCCAGCATCACGAGGGAGTATTTTATAGCATATAGCTAGTCTGGAAAAGATCAAAATTCAAAATTCGAAGTACAGTTTCTACCGAATGCCTATCACTCTCTCACCATCATAAAGTCGAAAAAGTGTAAGTGGAACTGCTGTAAGTTGGGGACCATCTGTATTTCATTCCTGGAGGTGGGACAGCTTGGGGAACAAAACAAACCAATATCCCTGCTCTTGGGATATTGGCATTCTTGTGGGGGACCAACAGACAGTGAAAATAAATATAATAAGTAAGTTATATACAATGTTGTAAGCTGATAGATGGCATGGAAAGAGACAGAGTAGCTAAGGAGAATGGGGGTAGGGCTGGGGGAGGGCTGCATGCAGGAGTGGTTGCAATTAAAAGCAGTGGTCAGAGTAGAGCCAATTAGGAAAGTGACAAAGACACACAGAAGGTGAGGGCCTCTGAACACTTTGTCCTACCTCTCTCCATATACTGTTTTGCAATTTCTTATTTGCATTTCAGTATTCCTCATTAAACTGGGAGCTCCCCAGGGGCAAGGACTGAGTGAATTATCTTCTTCTCCCCAGTGTACAGTACAGCAATACCTGGCAGGAATTGTTCAATTTATTGTTTGTTGAACGAACAAATGAAAAAAAACACTCTTTACCTGCTCCACAGTCAGAGAATCAGTCACCTCTCCTACCCCTACATTTTAAAAATGGTGCCTTACTCCGTTTGTGTTTAGTATCCCCCAATAATCTTCCTGTCCTCTAAACCAGTGATTTCCAAAGTGTGGGATGTGCATCACAGGCTATTCAGGATGAGCCAGGGGTGAGAAGCATGGGAAAGCAGGAAGGAAATACCAGAACTTCCATTCATGTTGTTTTTTTATATCAACACTAAGAGAGATTAAGCATTGCTAGAATATAATATATGGGTTGATGCTAACCCCCTCACTCACAGTGGGACCTGAAATGTCCTGAAGGAAGGGGGAGAGTCCACTCTAGAATGGCATCCCCATGTGGACAGGCCCTGGATAAGCACATTTACACAATGGATATCACCATGGACTGAATTTTTGTGTCTCCCCAATTCATATGTGAACCCTGATTGCCACTGTGATGGTATTTAGAAGTAGGGCCTTTGGGAGGTGCTTAGGTCATGAGGGTGGAGCCCTCAAGAATGGGGTTGGTGTCCTTATAAAAGGGACCCCAGAGCACTCCCTTCCCCTTCTGCCATCTGAGGACACAGTGAGAAGACGTTATCTATAAACCAGCAAGCAGACCCTCACCAGACACTGAATCTGCTGGCACCTTGATCTTGGACGTCCCAGCCCATGCAGAAATGTGAGAAATAATGTTTATTGTTGATAAGCCACCCAGTCTATAGTATTCTGTCACAGCAGCCCAAACATACTAAGACATAAATTATACTCCTAAATATATAGATGGGTACCTTTAAAATGATGCCTTTAAGGAAAGCCACAGATTGAAGATAATACCAAAACGCAAGTAGAAGCAAATAAGAGAATGGTAGAGCTGATTTCTCTCCAATTCCTAGTACAACGTCTTCATCAGCTACTCTATGGGGTAGAAACACTGAGCTAATTAGATCTGTCAGGAAATTGACCAAAAGAATTCCCACTTATCTAGAAGACTATTTTAAGTATGGACGTGGAGCCACACAGTAATGATGAACCTTTCCTAACATGTATACTGTGTCTTACTCAATTTACAGAATTTCACTGAACTTGACAGTAAATATTTAGAAGTCTCTTATGGCACACATTGCTGGTTGCCTACCCAACATCCATCCCCAGATTCTCTTTTACTAATAGAATACTAATTTTTGGAGAGAATGACTTGCTCTTCAGGCATGGGTAGCATGTGACCCCATATCTAACAATGAAAAGCAAGCAAAAATCTGCTGAGAATTTCAAGGAAAGCTTTTGCTTCGCTAATATAGGCTCCTTCCTGCCTTCCTTTGCTGGTCTAGAATTTTGACGTGAGAGGCATCATTCTTCCCTCCTTCTTTCTGCCCAGAATTCTAAGGTGAGACAAGGAACAGCCATCTTGTGACCATAAGGCAACAAGCATGAAGACAAAGTCCATATGGCAAGGACACCAGAGAGGGAAGACAGACAGGGCCTGGAACTATTCTGTGCCAGTCCCAGGCTGTAAGGAAAAACAGACTCTATTCAGTTAAGCACTGAAGTCAAGTGTCTGTTACATGCAGCCAAACATAATCCTCTTTTGAGTTTACCACTTAACAGCAAAAGACAAAGGGCCAAACATCAAAGGGAAATGTGTCCTTCCTGATGTTTTTCAAGTGACTGAGATTATACATGGAAAATTACATGGCAGCTAATTAAAATGCATTTCCTAATCTGCAACACTGTTAGAAGATGTACTGGTTATTCATTCAACAGTCCACAACATTTGGATATTTTTTATTTTAGCCTCTGTGTTGTTTTAATGGAAAGACTATATGAATAAATATTGTATTTGTCCCTTAAACTTCACAATAACATACATATAAAGATAGACATCTCAAAAAATCAAGAAATAAACTTTCTGAAAGGGGTAAAATAGTATGACCCACTATCTCTAGTTTTTCTCTTCAAAATCTTGGTTAATGTAAAAGTGACATACACGCTTGATGAAGTATTCAAGCACTGCAGAAGAGCATTAAACGAGAGCTTCGTCACAGTATCTTTACAGACAGTTATTACCACACATCCAACGTCCTGTTCTCCACTGTCCATCCACCTGTGCCTCCACGCCCGCCCCACACCCACACCACATCTGGAGGTCTACATTCACAGGCAGGGCCGCTGGGATTGTCGCAGCAACCACAACTAACGAGGTCTCTCCCACCTTCCTCTCTCAGGTCATTTACCACTTGGCATCATGTTTGTTAGCGTGATTGTCTAATCAATATCTGCCTCTCCCTCTAGACAGAGGCTCTTAATGGGCAGGCCATGGCTGTTGTTTTCACAGTGCGCTGTGATCCTAGTAGGCACCCCACAAACATCTGATGAACAAATGAATATTGATGAGTATTACAAATAATGAAAGTTCTGGAGAACTGAACCAAAACTTGTTTTTGTATCTCAGCGACCGCCTTAAGGGCTGGGAAGGACACAGATGTCAGAGACTAAAAGGGCTCAGGCTTTATTACAGTCAAGACTTCCCTGTCCCTGAGTTACCCCAGCCAAGGCACAGCAGCCCTGGTCTGTATGTACCTGTGGAGAGGGAAAGAAAGATGTCTTCCTCGTGCTACGACCTGTCCAAACGAAGAAGCCTTTTCATCAGGCCCTTCCTTACCTCCTTCTTCATAAAGTAATGTTCTGATGCTTGAGAGACTCTCACATTGAGGAGGACTTACCCAGCCTGATTCGCGAGGGGAAAGGGCCACCCCTGAACCAAGCCTCTGTCCTCATGGAAATAAGTGATGTGCACTGTGACCTCCAGTAGCAAACCTCTAGCTGTAACACTACAAAACGCACACTCAACTTTGGCATTGAAGGTGGCCAGGCAGGTTGGTAACTAGAGATGAGCAGACAGGCAGCCCTGTGGAACAGGCAGCTAGCTCACCCCAGACCTTCTTCAAGGAGAACAAAGCAAGGGTGTGCCACCGGCAGCCACAATGACTGGGCTGTGCAGTTCTGAACAAACTGTATGGGTTTCTTCCTCCTTCTCCCCTCCTCCTAGGGTTGGACACTAGTACATGAAGATGACAGAGGAAGGCAATCATTTCAGCACAATGATAGTCCAGGAGACACCCAACAAGTGCTTGTCATATGTGTTTGCAAACACTACCCCCCAGAGAAGACATTGTGAAAAATCCCCTCTCACCCTATCATTCAGTGCCCTGGTACCACCTGGTCAAGAACACAGTGGAATCAACCAGCACAGGAAGAGGCAAACTCTGAGGACTAGGAGAAAAAAAATGAAAAATGAAGAGACCAAAGGGAGGCAGAGAAGAAGGAGCAGGACAGGAGAGGGAAGAGTTACTTAGCCTCCGCGAACCTGCTTCTCCATGTATAAAATGAGAGCAATTAATGTAAAGTCCTGAATCGGAGTGTAAAATGTCACTGGCCACATACAGGGAGGAGACCCCTGATAAGAACCAGGGGCTTTAGCTGACTACAGGTCAGGGTGACACACAGTGTGACGTATGCAATTGTTAACAAACTAATACAGTCTCCAGCTGCGTGCACAGAAGTAAAAGTGCTTGCAATAAGTGTGACAAGAACATTTCTCTTCTTTCTGCATGACTCTGAGGTACGGCACTCCATCTTAAGGGGAACTCTCTCAAGTTCCAGAGGAAAACGACCCCCACGGCCAAGGCCTAGAAACCACCTGGGAAGATCTCAGCTGGTCCAGACCAGCAGGGATGGCCCCCACGAGCCCAGGCCTTCTAACGGCTGCCTCTTGCCTCATTAGCCCCTTCCCGATTACAAAACCATCTTTCTTTATCTCAGCAAACAAAGGATTTCACTAACAGGTCAATCTGATCTACTACCTCATGTGTCCATATGTGTGTCTGTATAAATACCTAAGTACTTGTTTATATCCTGCCTCATTCTAAAAGGGATTCAAGGTGGTTTACAGTGATATATACAAAAATGCAAAACAGCATACAGCGGAGAGTAGACAAAAAAATAACTGTTCTCTTATCCTACCTCTTCTCCTCCCCCACCCCCACGTTGCCTCAGGTTCCCAAGACACAACTGCGTCCAACTTGACCCAACATCTGCACTGAATGAGATGCAGCAATGGCAGCCTGAGTCAAATCTGCGTATTCAGCTTCCTCTTCTCTGATCAGCTTCTCAGTCTTCACTAAGCACTCGGCTGGGCACTGGAGACCCAACATGACAAGGCCACTTCCCCCAAGGACTCACAGCCTAGCCACCCACCTCCTCCCCCATGGATAGAAAGTTTAAGAAACTGGCAACGTTGCTCAGAAAGTGCAAATTTAGGGAGATGGGATTGCTATTTCCAAAATTTGAAGGGCTCCCACATAATGTATCTTTTGGTTTTTAACTATGCTATTTTATATATGCTTTTATTTGAAAAGAGCTCAACTTCCTTTTGGATCTAAGGAACTAAAAAATTAGAGATGAGTAAATACAGAGTAGTGATAGAGCAGAGGGGTTAAATGCAGGGGTTTTAGGGTCAGTTGTCTTGGTTTCCAATCCAGGCCTGGCTATTAGCTATGACCTTAGATTAGATAGTTTGGATGATTAAAATTAGACTTCGGGCAAGTTACTCAACATCTCCTAGCATCAATTTCCTCACCTTTGAAATGAGAACATCAATGTGTTGTGAACATTAAATGGCATGATGTGTGTAATGCGCTTCGCACAGGAACTGGCACTTCCTACGGCCCAGGCAATGGCAGCTGGCTACCCTGAAATATAAGCATATCTGAAGACACATCCCGTAGAAAAGGAAATCATGATACCCATGAGCTGAATGGTGATTTCATTATCATCATCTCTAGAAACAAACTCTGAGTTTCCTCAGATGGACATCTTTATTCATTAGTAAAAGGAATACATTTCTAACATTCAAAGCCTTTTAAAACTCACAAAATTAAAAACTGCAACAACGTGGGGTAAACTCTCTGTTGTCACAAGTTGACAAGCAGCACAAACCCCCGTCAGGACTGTCATTGAGTAGGCGTCTCACGAATTCTCTTCCTACTGTAAGACTCTGAATTTGAATTAAAATCCACTGCAGAGTGAGAACAAAAGCAGAATGCCAGCCCCAGGAAGGCCCTCCTGTCAGTGTGACCTCAGAAGACTAGATCACAGGAACTGAAGGCAGTTTTCTGAAGAACCACAAAGATAAGGGATCCCTGGACCTGGGAAGACCCAGGTGGCCAGAGACCAAAACACAGAGCACTGGATTATTTTGCGTGGCTCCTAGAAACCAAATGCAAATCTAATCAACAATCAATCAACATATATATCCTATGCAGGATTACAAAAAGCTCCAGACATGGTCCCGGCAAAAAGACTGAGACATTGGGAAATGGCTTCGAGACTGTTAAGGATAACAATGACCATGAGCCTTCCTTTTTATCTAAGGAGCTGAGCTGTGTCTCCTGAGGCACAGGTCAAACAGCAGTGTGTTCAGCTCCGAGCTGCCAGGCCTGCGTCTTGCTCACAGACACCATTCTTCAGTCCTGCCCTAGACAGCGAAGCACAAGCTTTGAAGAGCTGCAGCCTTTAATCCTTAGTGCTGCGTTAAGGCTGGGGACGGTATTCCCAAACACAGTTCCTTTGCCAAGTCTTCACCAGAAGAGTGAGAATGGATAACAGAGAAGCTCCTGGACTGAATATTTTAAAAGTTTGCACTTGAGCTCTTAGAAGAAAAGTACATCAAAGCCAAATAAATAAAAATATCTGAAAAATACCTGTCCTTATCAGATAATTTTAAAATAAATTATTTTTAAAACTATTCTCTGGTTCCTTACAGAGAGTGTTAACTTTTGCTCCCAGTCAAAAGCTTTTTTATGCATTCAGTCCCAAGTTGTCAGGCTGCCTACAAAATCTGCAATAAAGCAATTAGAAGCTGCAGAATAAACAAAATGTGTTCACTCGAATGGCAGGCACAGGAAGCAGATCAGAAATATTCACACTGTCTGCCAGGGTGTTTTCTGGCTTTTTCTCTGTTTTATTCATTTATACTAATGTGCGGACAAGAGGGCTGAAAACATTCTGCTAAGAATGAAACCCTGAGATTTATATGTAATTTCTAAGCTTATCCTTGGGAAAGAAGCCACAATTTGTTTTCAGACAAGAGTAAAACACTTGCAATTTCCTTTGAAAAACAACGTCCAATCTCCCCTTAAATTGAGATGCCAGAGCAAATAGATTGCAATTTAAATCAGAGAACAAAATTAGCCCAGGTGACCAGGAGGAAGGAGAGGCAGAACAGACACAGTAAACAGCCTATGAATTCAAAATGCAGTCTTCCCCTGCCCCGGCCAATTGTGACTTCCGACAATTAGAGAAATAACCTGGCGGTTCACCTACCATTCAGTGGTAAACAAACATTTTTCACCAGCCACTTCACAACCATCTTGAGCAGCGCCTTTTCAATTCCATACAGGACTGAGGGTAATGACATTCTTGGAGTCCACGACAATTGTTGGCAGGGCTCTAATGACAAGCAAAACTCCACCTAATTCCAACACTTTGCCATAGTAACGGAAGGCTTCGTGTCATTAATATCAGTGTGGCTGGGGGGAGCTGGAACCTCAGTGAGGGGCAGGGACTGACAACAGCACTAAAACACTGCATCTCCTGCTTAAACCCAACAAGGTTCAGGTTTCAAGTTGAGTTCAAACAGCACAAACACGGACCAGCATCAAGGATGGACCCAGCCGAACACCTCCACATGCAGCAGACATGAAGTGACAGTCCTAGTTGGACAGAGGCTCTGCCAGCGAATTGCCTTGTACTGCGGGTAAACGAACCCATTTGTTGGTTCTTCTCACAAGCTGGATTAAGGGTTGACCTTCACAGTCTCATAAAATTCTGCACACTGGGGACAATCATAATCCCAGCCTCATCCGCTCTTCTCTTTGGGTTCTGTAACGAGCTGAGACCTCTGATGGCAGAGAATCGAAGTGTTGGGGGCGCAGGAGGAAATACATTCCAATTGGAAGTTTCTATTCCACAGAGGTGCCTTTATCTCTGCAAACATGTCCCATTGGCCAGTTGGCTGAACCAGACTCATCTCTCCAAGGCAGGGGCATTTCAGGACTCAGCCCAAGGAGGCGTCTATTTAGTCCAAAACTTTGCCATTGGCAGACAACACAATCTACCTAACAGGGTTTGCATGGGTCCCCTTCCCTCCTTCGTGAAAGGCCTTGGTCCCAGGTGAGGGGACATAGCCAGAGACAAGAGAGCCTCTGCAAAATAATTTTCAAAGGTTCAGGTAAGGATAAGGGGTGGGAGTGGGGTGGGGTGAGTTGCATTAATCTAACATCCTAGCATTAAATGGTGTCTAAGCGTGCTTTTGTCAAAAACTATACCAAATGCTGGGAAACGATAATCAACTGAAAGCAAGCTGGTCCCTCCTTACAGAAAGGGTCAAATTCACCATCTTTTTTATGGGAGAGGTGGGTCAGGAGGTGGGGAAGTGGTTCTAAAAGACACAGCAGATCCCAAATGTGCTGATCTAACACTGTCAGTGACATTTCATCCCAGATGGCGAGTGAAGGAGACTCTGGGACTTAAGGCACTAAGAGACTTGCCAGAAGAATGTGAAACATTAGGGAAAAAGAAAAAACAAGAAGCCTTAAATTGCGTAGTTTGAAAGCATGTAGCTCTAAAAGCAGTCTAAGGAGTGATTTTAAGAATAATAAACATCTAAACCTCAGAATATATGAACTTCCAAACGCAGAGAATGGGGATGCTGACTAAATTCAAATCTGTTCAGAGACTTTATTCCAGGGCACGAGGCAGAGCTGCTGCAATGTACACAATTGGGGTGTAAAGTCAATGGGATTACATTTTCCTAATTATTTTCTGCTTGAGCTTTACAGCACATACACAGAATGAGATCAGCCGGGACTTGCCTCCCTAACAAATCACTCAAATTTAAACATTGCTCACATAAACAAAGGGGGTGGGGCGGGGGAGAGGCACAAGGCTGGGAAAAGACACAGGAGGCTCCTTCAATCACAGCTCCAAGGAACAAAAACCTGGAGGGGGAGAGCTGTTGGACCGCCACCAAGTCTCCCCACTGGAGACAAGGGCCCATCTGCTGAGCTCGGCAACTTCGCTTTAACTACCATTCAGCTCGCGTCTCAGCAGAGATCTGTCTGCAGAACTGGCAGATGGACCCCTGCTTCCCCGAGTCGCTGTGTTATTTGTTTAATAAATTTAATTAATATCCATACTGCATTGGATTGCTCCCAGAAAAGGGGCCGAGGCGCTCCCTTTCCCCAACAGCCCCATGATGAGTGACTTCCCAGAAAAGAGCAGATAACGGTGCCCTGGGGTCAAGGAAAAATTAAGAGTACCATGTGCTTACGTTACTTTGCATGTATTAATTTTTTGCAGTGCACTAAAATACTTCTGACTGGAATTTTAACTTTATGAAAGCATGCAATTCCAAAAAAGGCTGAATACTTCTTGCAGATCAGTTATATCTGTTGGAATGTTTTTAAAGAGCACAGTTTAACCATGTATTCAACACTTGTATCTACTTCCCCAAAATGCAGGGTCATGAACGGTGAGGAGGTTCCCTTTGGCAAACAGGAGCTCCGCAACCGTTGTTAACAAATTGAAAAACCTCCCTGGTCACATTGAACTCATATTATTTCCAATGCTGAAAAATGTGGCTGTGCAAATGTGGAGCACACACAGGGTCCTGGAAAAAATCAAGGCATACTGTGCCGCCTTGCAGTAAGCAGAGCACCAGGCACAGAGTCCCTGCTGTCAGCAAGTGTGAATTCAAGCTGTGTTTCACTTGCCTTGTTATCCAGTGTCATCCTGTCCTTCTAGGCAGCATATTTCACCTTAACCTAGATTTCCCACAGGGTGATCCAAGAAAGAATAGTCCCTTGAGGATGTAAAAGTCTAGCAACTTACGTCAAAGAAGGTTAAACAGGTTTCTTCACTGCAGTACTTCTCAGAGCCTTTAGTGTGCTAACTGGCATTGTGAAATTCATGTAGCAGGGGGATAGGGTTCAATATAAAAGGTAGCATTTCCCAAAACCCAGGCCTGTTGGGGTCACCACTATGTCCCAGGACTTAATTCAGGGCCTGGCAGACAGTAGGCACTCATTAATACTTGTTGAATGAATGAATCAACAAACAAATGAATGAATGAGTAAAGACATGATCCCCCCGCTGGCTTTGCTTAGGGATGATCCTGGGGCAGCTGACCTGACCACTGACAGGATTTTATTAAAAAACAAACAAATACAGTTGCTTCCATACTAAAGAAGAATTGAAGGTTCTTGAATCAAATATTGAACTTGGAGGGTTTCACTTTCAAGGTGCTACTTCCTTATATTAGGTTTATTCTGCATTTAAACTCCTCCACTGCTAAATATCCTAAACAATCCCTGGTTCCTTTACACGTCATGAAAACCTGATCTTGCAGCATTGTGTACACTTCCCAGTCCCTTGGCAATACCCTACTTTATTTGTCTCCGATATGTTTAATCCCTTCCTAGAAACTGAGTAATGAATGCAATTCAATCACAGGCATTGAGCAGGTGAGATAAAAAGATTACTCCTTTCAACTGAATTATTTTAAATGCAAAAGCTCACAAAGGCAAAACTATGTTGAGAGTTTATTGATCATTTCAATGCTAAATGTATTAAACTGAAATTAAAGGGTTTTTAAGATAATGGGAAATATTAAAAGTTATTTTAATGTAGGCTAACCCCTGTGCATTTTGTCTAAAACAGTCTCACTGCTCACTTTCCCTATGTAATTTTCCTATCATACTCCATCCTGTCGATACAGCACCGAGTCCACTTGTCTTTCTCCCACAATTTCAGACAACTCAGCCGGTCCTGCTAATTCGATACCCAGAGAACACACAAACTCGCCCCTAAGAGCCAGAGTAACTGGAGATAAAATTCTCCCTTCTGGCTCAGTTGGCTACTAATTCCTAAACTTAAACAAAAAATTTTCTGCTGCCTGGTGAATTCAAGCTACTGATTGTAGTTTTACGTTGAAAGATCTCAGAGGGCTTTGCTAACTTCAAACCTTTGGGAGTAAAAGGAGAAATCAGAGAGGACTTAGTGCATTTTTAAAATTTCCTACATCAAAACGTTTCTTGAATTGGGAGAATAAATAATCAATAAATAGAACTCAGAAAATGTTATGGGCTAGATTTTAGGAAGTAGGAGAAAAAAAGAAGGGGCAGAAAACCAATGTTATTATGTGCCTACCATGCGCCAGCCACAATGTTCAGGACCTGTAACAGTGATCAGAACAGTGACAGCTAACATTCAGTGATGCGACAAGTACTGCGATACATCTTTATATGGGTGTCTATTCCTCCCAACAGGTACTATTATTATGATTTTAAGTTGAGGAAACTGAGGCTCAGAGATCTCAAGCAATGTGCCAAAGGTCATAAGACTAGTAAGAGGGGTGTGGGAGCCCAGATGTGAGCCCTGCCCATCTGACTCCAGGGCCCATGCTCCCAACCACTAGGCTTTCCACCTCTTAGGTGTCCTATCTTATTTCAGAGGCTACAGACAATCATATCGTCTCAGCCCCTCCAAAATGGAAAAGGACGTGACGAAAATATTTTCCATTAATACTCCAAATATATGGCAAGGGTAGAAAATTGTTACAACTGATGTTAATAAAGACTATCCCTGAACTTCAACTTGTTAATGACATCAAAATCCTAGGTCCATCGCAACTGGCTCAGCTGTCTTTTCCTCAACCAGACTTTCCGGCCCATATTTCAACGTGATTTTCTCTTGCAGGTACCATTTTTGACAGTCTCCCTGATGTGATGTGCTGTAAATGCTTCTGTCCCCCTCCACACCCTCCTCACTTTAGGAGTAGCAATTAATGCAGGCACCTGCATTCAACAATAAACTCAGATGAAAGACAAGTGCCTCTCTACAGCTGTCTGCCTTCTCCCCAAAAGACCTCATTTTCCTTTAAGGCAACATGAAAATTTTAATTCCTAGAACAATTAAACAAATATTTTGGTTGTCACACTTATTAATCAGCACGTATGGGCACCTGAGTGCCCTCTCTCCGATACTCAGTGCTGGATGGATACATTCTGTTTATTCCTACTTCACACAAAGAATGTACTACTTACTTATTGTAGTGTAACAAATGATCCCAAACTTTGCAGCTTAAAACAACAAACGTTTATTATCTCTCTTTTTCTGTGGATAAGGAATCTGGGCACAGCTTAGTTGGGTATCTCTGGCTCAGAGTCTCTCATAAAATTGCAGCCAAACTGTCAGCTGGGGCTGCAGCCTCATCTGAAGACTCAAGCCAAGTGGGGATGGATCCACTTCCAAGCTCATCCACGTGGTTGTTGGCAAGATTTATTCCTTAAGAGCTGTTTAAGATTAAAGACTTCAGTTCTTTCCTGCCTTCAGTTGCTTGCCACATGGGTCTCTCCACAGGGCAGCTCCCACTGTAGCAGCTGGCTTCCCACAGAGAAAGAGACCAAGATAGAAACCACAGTATTTACATCACCTCATCTGAGATGTGACATCTCATTGATGTGGATCAAGGCTGCCCCAGGTAGAGAAGCCCAAGGTGATCTGGCCTACATGCCAAACTATATGACCCAGTGGGTTTTTATGGTATGAATTAGGGCTGCCCCAGGGAGAGAAGCCCAGGGCATCCTCACCTACATGCCGATCTATATGACCAGAATCGTGTCTAAAGTTATATGACTGCACAATAACCAGACCCCATCTGCACTGAAATCATTTAATGACTTTTTACATCATCTTTTCTTTTTCCAGTAAAAATAAGTCATGTACCTGTGCCTTATAAATTTAGCCCTAACCCTCAACTCGGGGCAGCAGCAGGAGCTCTGACTGCCCATGGGTCCTGTCCCCATGCCTACAGCTCTTCACTGCCCATGGGTCCTGTCCCCATGCAGCAGCAGGAGCTCTGACTGCCCATAGGTCCTGTCCCCATGCGGCAGCAGCAGGAGCTCTGACTGCCCATGGGTCCTGTCCCCATGTGGCAGCGGCAGCAGCACTTCACTGCCCATGGGTCCTGTCCCCATGCGGCAGCTGCAGCAGCACTTCACTGCCCATGGGTCCTGTCCTCATGCAGCAGCAGCAGGAGCTCTGACTGCCCATGGGTCCTGTCCTCATGCAGCAGCAGCAGCAGGAGCTCTGACTGCCCATGGGTCCTGTCC
>NC_060280.1:534722-579501 GCF_021613505.1 Equus quagga | reverse complement strand
AGGAGCTCTGACTGCCCATGGGTCCTGTCCTCATGCAGCAGCAGCAGAAGCTCTGACTGCCCATGGGTCCTGTCCTCATGCAGCAGCAGCAACAGCTCTTCACTGCCCATGGGTCCTGTCCCCATGCCTGCAGCTCTTCACTGCCCATGGGTCCTGTCCCCATGCTATTCTGTACTATTCTCTAAATAAAAGAGCACCACTGCCAGACCTTGAGAGTCCAAGAAATCTTTCTTTCGACTCCTCGGCTCACCGACCCCGCATCATCATCACTTTTGCCATATTTTATTTGTTAGAAATAAGTCACCAGGTCCAGCTCACAAAAGAGAAAGGATTACACAGGTTTGAAAACTAGGAGTCAGGAACCAGTGGAAGGCATCTTAAAGATTGCCTACCTCTAATGTTGCATTTTTGTGCCTCTAAAAGGACACACACACAAACACACATGAAAACCTACAGAATAATTCTTGTTTCCTAACATTTTCTGGTTTAAAACTAAATAGATACATTTAGGAAAATTCCCACATATAGCAAATGCTTTCATTTATTCAATAAGTATTTACATAGTGCTTACTAGGACCAGACACTGTTCTGGAACTTTTAAAAAAGAAATAACTAAAAGCGTGTTGTAAAAATTCACCAAGACCATGACCAAGCTCCTTTTCCCCCAAGCAGAGACACAGGAGAATAAAGATTAAGACAACCATTGCTCTTTTCTAATTAAAACCACCGCAGAATTTACTGTTAGACACTATTTTAAGAATGTTTTCTGAGTCTAGAGCAGTGATGAGCAAATCCACCTGCCCATAGATAGAAAACACATTCTCTAACATCAGCTTTAATAATGATAGTGGTGCTATTTCGGTCTCCACGTGTCTTCCTCTTTTGTCTTATAGCTCAATTGATCAGAATTTGGGAGAGGAAAAGGGGTATTATTTATTGATTCCCTTCAAAACTCAATATACATCAAGTAGGGACCACAGCAACAGATGGCACCAACTGGACATCCCTCCCTGAAGCTAAGAAAATAGATAAGCTTCTCCAGAGTTTTAGTTGCCTTAGGGGAGAATAAAAGGAGAAGGATGAAAGGGAAGCATTCTTAATTGATTGAGCATTTACCAAAAGAAACTGAGAAATCCTGACTTACTGGAATTCATCTGGAATTGGCAAGACTTTCCCTCCCCCCACTGCCAACAATCAAAACAGGGATTCATGAGCTGGCTTAGGTTGAGCTATAGAGAAATAACTTTCCATTTCTGTACACCTGTTTTCACAAAGGCTTATACTCATTAAACAAGCAAATAAATACTTTACAACCTATAATAAGTGCTGAGGAGGAAAGAGGAGAACATGATGGAGGGAGAGTGACAGAGACTTGCTCAGTCAAGGAAGACCTCTCCAAAGAGACGAGACATGATAGAGGAGAAGGAGCCAGTCATGTAAAAGTCAGAGAAGTGCTCCAGGCACAGGAAATAACAGATTCCTGATCAGAAGAGCCTGGCACGCTACAGGAACCAAAAGAAGGCTAACGCTGGAGCATGTGGGTGAGGCGGGGAGTGGAACAAAACGAGAGCACCTGACCTTGTGTGGGGAAGGAGAGGGCATGGTAGTGGGAGATCAGGTATGAAGCAGCTGTGGTAATTTAGGCAAGAGATGATGGCGGCCTGATCCACGTGGGGCATTGTTAGTGGAAACAGAAGTGAGACGCAAGAAACATTCAGGAAGTAGAAATGGCAGGTGAGATTGGACGGCTGGTAAAAAAAAAAAAGGTGGAGAAAGAATGAGAGAGAGAGAAAGATAGATGACTTCTGTGGGGACAACTTCCGTGGGTCTGGATCAACACCTGGTGAGCAATGTGCTTCAATGTGACTCATTTCCTTGGCTTTGAGAAAGCAGCTTCCCAGCTGCCTCGAGAAAAATTCTACAGAACCCAATTCTCACTTCTTTTCATCCTTCCAGCCATAGGTGAAATCCTCCATTAATTGAGAAATCGGACAGGAAACAAACTAAAATGCCCCCAGAAAAAGGACTGAGAATCAAGAAAACGTCTTTATTTTACGAAGGAGTCATGACCAAAGTTACACAGCCAGTTAACGCAGAACCAAGGTCGGAATCCAGTTCTTCTGCTTAGACTAAATAGGGGTGAAGCAGCATAACAAACGAGTCCAACGATGACATGCTCTTAACAGCCAGGTATTCATATTTTCCTTTCTTCCCTCCTCCAGTCCTTGGTGGAGGAAGTAAAGCATTTGAATGCAAATTGGTGGGGGAGGTAAAATTGTGCATCCATTTCTGAAGAGAGCCTGTTACACATATGTTATGGGACATTAAACTATAGAGTTCTTTATGTTACTGAAGAGAAGGAGGAAAGGAAGGAAGGAAGAGAAAGAGGGAGGAAAAAAGGAGAGAGAAAGCTGACGTTTTCAACATCAAATTACGTTGTTGAAAATAAACAAATCTGCACCCTATACGAGCCTTAATTCAGAACTCAGTATTATCATTTGAGTTCACTGTGCTGCCTCCTTTGCCTTACTAGGCTATAAATGATAATGAAATCTGTATAAAACTTTAATATTTCAATTTCCTAAGTGTAAAGATTTAATTTTATAATCTTTTCTATATTTTTCTAGTAGTCCAATTCTAGTTCTTTCTCATTATAAAAAAAAGGAACAGATTGTGAACTCAGAAAGAGGCAGCAAATGAGGAGAAGATGATAGATACGAAGATCATTATTTTAGCTCTAGTATCCCAAATGACATTCCAACACTGGAGGCTTCCCACCCTGCTCCCCAATCTGTTGACATTTACTTTTAACTCTACTTTACAAACCCATTCTGATACAAATTCAGAGAGAAATCTATGTAAAACATTTCTTTCAAATTGTGACTCATCTCACAGTAACATGTTTGACTAAATTCAAGCTCTCAGGAAGAGACAACCTCGCATGAAATCTTTCATGCAGACATCTCTCCAACCTGTAAAAAGATATGCTTATGTCAACAGATCCAATTTTACGTGAGAAACAAATAGCTTTCATACACATTTACACCCACCAACAGAGAAAACAATCTAGCCTAAAACTACCCACTTTTCCTAAAATTATGGGTAGCCTAGGCAAGTTGAAAATGTCTGTTTGAAAGCTTTAAAGCCAGAATTAATTTTGTTTGTTTTCAGTTATCCACCAAATTTCTTTCCTCTTAACAGGAAAGTTACTTCTTAGGGTCTGGGCACATTGCAAATTTGAATTTTGGAAACGTCAATTGCTTCTCTTTCTTTATTTCGTGCTGTCACTCTCAAAATGGCCAGCTCAATTTAGCTAACACTTTCCCTAAACACTCACTGCACCCCTCCTCGGAAAGCACAATATGACTGCTCAGAAAGTCAGGAGGCATGGAAAAGAGAAGGTTGTAAAGCCTTTCTCCTCTAAACTAAACAAAAGCATTGACTGCCAGCCTCAGGGGATGAAACCCAATCAGTCTTCCTGGAAGCCAGTGAACCAGTAAGTTGGTGCAAATCAGAATTTGATTTTCTCTCTGTTAAAAGGATAAGGTTTCTTGAGCTTTTAGTCTGCTCTTGATAAAGAAATTATAAAAAGTTTTTCTTCATTTTTGAGTAGATTACCCAAAAGGCAGGGATTTTTTTTTTTTATTAATGTTATGATAGATTACAACCTTGTGAGATTTCAGTTGTACATTTTTGTTAGTCATGTTGTGGGTACACCACTTCCCCCTCTGTGCCCTCCCCCCACCCCCCCTTTTCCCTGGTAACCACCGATCAGATCTCCTTACCAATATACTAACTTCCACCTATGAGTGGAGTCATATAGAGTTCGTCTTTCTCTGATTGGCTTATTTCGCTTAACATAATACCCTCGAGGTCCATCCACGTTGTTGTGAATGGGCCAATTTTGTCTTTTTTTATGGCTGAGTAGTATTCCATTGTGTATATATACCACATCTTCTTTATCCAATCATCAGTTTCTGGGCATGTAGGCTGGTTCCACGTCTTGGCTATTGTAAATAATGCTGCGATGAACATAGGGGTGCAACGGACTCTTGAGATTTCTGATTTCAGGTTCTTAGGATAGATACCCAGTAATGGGATGGCTGGGTCATAGGGTATTTCTATTTTTAACTTTTTGAGAAATCTCCATACTGTTTTCCATAGTGGCTGTACCAGTTTGCATTCCCACTAACAGTGTATGAGGGTTCCTTTTTCTCCACATCCTCTCCAACATTTGTCACTCTTGGTTTTGGATGTTTTTGCCAATCTAACAGGTGTAAGGTGATATCTTAGTGTAGTTTTGATTTGCATTTCCCTGATGATTAGCGATGATGAACATCTTTTCATGTGTCTCTTGGCCATATTCATTTCTTCTTTTGAGAAATGTCTGTTCATGTCCTCTGCCCATTTTTTGATCGGGTTGTTTGTTTTTTTGTTGCTAATCAGTGTGAGTTCTTTGTATATTATGGAGATTAACCCTTTGTCGGATAAGTGGCTTGTAAATATTTTTTCCCAATTAGTGAGCTGTTTTTTTGTTTCAATCCTGTTTTCCCTTGCCTTGAAGAAGCTCTTTAGTCTGATGAAGTCCCATTTGTTTATTCTTTCTATTGTTTCCCTCAACTGAGGAGTTACAGTGTCCGAAAAGATTCTTTTGAAACTGATGTCAAAGAGTGTACTGCCTATATTCTCTTCCAAAAGACTTATTGTCTCAGGCCTAATCTTTAGGTCTTTGATCCATTTTGAGTTTATTTTGGTGTGTGGTGAAAAAGACTGGTCAATTTTCAATCTTTTGCATGTGGCTGTCCAGTTTTCCCAGCACCATTTGTTGAAGAGACTTTCTTTTCTCCATTGTAGGCCCTCTGCTCCTTTGTCGAAGATTAGCTGTCCATAGATGTGTGGTTTTATCTCTGGGCTTTCAATTCTGTTCCATTGATCTGTGGACCTGTTTTTGTACCAGTACCATGCTGTTTTGATCACTGTAGCTTTGTAGTATGTTTTGAAATCGGGGGTTGTGATTCCACCGGCTTTGTTTTTCTTGCTCAGGATTGCTTTAGCAATTCGCGGTCTTTTGTTGCCCCATATGAATTTTAGGATTGTTTGTTCAATTTCTGTGAAGAATGTTCTTGGGATTCTGATTGGGATAGCATTGAATCTGTAGATTGCTTTAGGTAGTATGGACATTTTAACTATGTTTATTCTTCCAATCCATGTGCAAGGAATGTCTTTCCATCTCTTTATGTCATCGTCAATTTCTTTCAAGAAAGTCTTGTAGTTTTCATTGTATAGATCCAAAAGGCAGGGATTTTATGTTTTATCAAAATAATTTCCTGTATTGTTTTTATCAGGTCTTTAATCACAAGAGCTAAGGTTTTTCTTATAACTATTTAAATTTCCGTATTTGCCTGAAAGTCTTTAATAGTCACCATAGTTAAATGGATAAATGAATATTGTTTTACAGTGACTTATGATCCTATTTGACCAAGTGTATTAAAAACGTTTTGATATATTTAAGAAACTTCCTAAAATCAGATTCTAAATGAAGACTTTCTGACCTTGAAATAATTTTGATGTTTTCCAGAGGGCCTATGGAACACCTCAAAAAATTTGTTTTCTCTCCTTATAAAAACTGAGGTATTAAACTAATTAGGTCATTTGGTATGTTAAATTACACGGGAAGCATTGTCAAATAAAGGACAATAAGGCTTCTTAGGCTATATTGTATGGGTGAATATTATTAATATGTGTTCTAGAAATTACATGAAATTACTGAAAATTTGATATGTTCTTGTATAACATTATCAGTAATAATTCTGGTTACTATCTTAAAATGTTGTATGTCACAGAAACAACCAAGTTTCTTTGTCAATTTCATTATAATGTTAAGTCTTTTGTCATTTATAGACAGTTATTGTTTTACTCTGATGCTTTTACAAAAATGCTTCATCTTCAAGAAGATTCATAGAAAGAGCTTTTTGACAAGTACAGGTTTCTGATAACTTTCATACTATACCACTGAAGTGGGTAAGAAATTACAGAACTCTAATGGAAAAACTGATAGCTTCATAAAACTGCTAACAAAACATCAACAAGAATTAATTACGTAAGACTGAATGAACTCATAAACATGATTATAATTTTTATGACTTTTTGTCTGAAATGTTACTGTTTTTTAATCCTTTGTTTTCCAGATGTAAGGAATTTTTTTCTCCTAAGCCAATTACGACTACTGCAACTGGTAAATCATATCTTTTTAAGCAGAACTGAAACATTTATCTTTTTGTCCCTACCTGAACCCTCCAGAATTGAGAAATTTAGTGAGTATTCTTATTTTCATGGCAATATTGTTATTCGTATAAATTCAATAAGCATCTGTTCTTCTTGGAGCAGGACACAATTGGAAACTGGTTATATTACCAAGGCTCTGGCTGCAATGTCATATTTGGGAAAGAATGTGCATAGACTCAGATATGACCAGACAGCTTTGAGGAACCAAGATTGAGCTTATGGAGCCAATAAACCCCTTGGAAATATCAGCCTGATACTTTGCTTAAAGGGTTCCCAGCAACCTTACCAGGTAAGCAAATAAGGTCACTTCCTGGCAGATGCAGCAACCTCAGAATATTCTGGGACCCTCAAGAAGAGAGGAATTCACCCAAGCTATAGGTATGGCAGGCAAACCTGACAGCAAGTCCTTGGCTTGG
This sequence comes from Equus quagga, assembly GCF_021613505.1. NCBI lineage: Eukaryota > Metazoa > Chordata > Mammalia > Perissodactyla > Equidae > Equus > Equus quagga. The sequence continues at coordinate 572,800 of NC_060280.1, read as the reverse complement.
TTTTCTGGCCTCAAGAAGACTTTAAAAGTTCAATCTGTAGATTCCTTATGAAAGGTTCCAGCAAAGCAGATTTAAAAGAGCCTCTATAATCAATCACTATTATTGCTGCACTTATGAAAATAACAGGCCAGTTTCTAGAAACTAGACTTATTTTGCAAACAAATTAGTTTCACTGTGACTGTCTTTGATAGAAATGGGGATGGTTTGAGAGAGAAAAATTATGTTTCAATACAAACTATAATACACCTTTGTGGATATTAGATTCCAGTGCTGTTCACCATCTTTTAAGGTTTTACTTGTTACTTGTAAACCGGACTGGATCCTCAATTCTTCTAGTTTCCTCCAATATCTGGCTACAACCCTCCAAAGTATGTATCAAATTTTTTCCCACCTTTTGACCTGGAGTCATTGAGAACTAAAACTGCCCTTTATCCTGAAGCCCTGCAAACTGAAGCTGAACAGCTTGATACAAATTTCAGAGAAATCACCACAAGGGCTTTTGTATGGACAAACTTTATACCTGTTGCTGTATGGGCCCCTCAGGAGGGTCATCAGAGTCATTCAAACTGCAAAATAGGAAAATCTGTCATTTTACCCCTGCCTGCCTGAGCTCCATCTGAAAATGCTTTGAGCTGGACATCTAGAAATCTCCTTGGCTGACTGTCTTCAGAACTCAGAAACTGGGATTATAGTCTGCTCCAACCATTAGCTATTGTTTTCTTTTGGTTCCATAGAAATGCCTCTTATTAAATACCTGATTGCTTGCACCATAGGTCTAACTTTGGGAGTCCACGTGCCTCACCGCCTCCTGAAATTGGACACTACTATTTAGTTGGACTGACCAACTAAACCGAGAGACTGGTTCAATAAGATGGAGCAATCTATCAATCCAACTTCTGGAATGTGAAACTTCTCATGAAGTTTCAAAGGCAAAACTAAAGGGGTTCAGAATGGGCCTCTTCAAGATGTGCCACTTTGGCATGTAGAATATTTTGAGCTAAGGGCAATCGAGACCCTGTGGGCTCAAGAGAAACTTTTATGTCTCCCTTAAAGAATTCAAATTGGGGGCCTTGCCCACAATTAGAGTTATTGCCAGAAATAAATTTTTAAAACCTATCTGTGTAGCAGGGCAAACCTGTAATTAGTGAACATCTGCTCTTCTTATTGTCCTGTGAATTACTCCTCCCCTCTAAAGCCTCAGGTCCCTATCCTATTCCTTGGCTCAAGATGGCCTGTATATCTTACTTTTTGTCTCTGAACTCCTCACATATGTGGGGTCTCTGACCCTCTCAAGTATTTGGGGTTCCTGTACACATACAATTAAATTTGAGTTTCTCCTGTTAATCTATCTCATGTCAATTTAATTCTTAGACCAGCCATAAGAACATAGAAGGGTAGAGAAAAATTTCTTCCTCCCCCATATCACCCACTCTGATCTGTCCATCAGACCCTGTCACCCCACCAGGCTAAACTAGTGAGTGTGCACTGATCTGATGTGGGACGTGGGCCCCAGGAAAGCAGTCCATCAGGTGGCCAACTAGGGCTGCCCTCCAGTGGTGCTACCCCAATGGCTCCTCAGAAGGACACAACTCTTGCTAAGTAGCAAAAGAACGTTCCCAACTGCCACTGTACTAAGTAACTCACCTGTTGGCTCCTCCATCAGTTCCACTTGTCACCCAAGAGTTGGGTTGCTAGGCAGCCACACACGTGGAAAAAGGAAGAGTAGAGGTGGTGGGGCCTTTGGGGAGTAGGGAAGGGAGGGGAATTTTGTTTCATCTGAAAAGCATGCCTGAAAGAGCCATCCAAAATCCAGAAATCTCAGGCCCAGTTGGTGTTCACACCAAGAGGCATCCAATCCTTAGAAAACCTTTAGACTATGACAAAATATTGGTGATAGATGAATTAGTAAAAAGAAAGGCCTAGACTTTTCCATGCCTAGGCCCACTCTGCCCTCCCAAGCTCTAAAAAGGATTTTATTATCCATTTTTTATTGATTTACTTATATGCCCAACACTGCAACACCTGCTGAGTCTTCAAAGACTCCTTAGGCAAACGATAATTTTTCAAAATATCACAGGGTTATGCAGAAGTCATTGGCAACTATGGCACTCTAGGATTTTGCACACATATATTCCTTTTATAAGCACTGCATTCACTTTTGAAAAGCTGTCTATCTGAGGCCAAAATCTGGATTCCTCCCTCCAACCAGAAAAAGTAACAGAAGTAGTAAATTTGTGTGTGTGCGCACAAGTATGTGTAGGAAAAGATTATTAAATATTAGGACTGGAAAACAAAAACGCTGGGAAAGATCAGTGGGTCCATCAAAACGGTCCCCCAGGCACAGGTGAAGAAATATCTTAGGTCTGAACGGCACTTTATAAGCACATCTTTATAGTTTATAAGCACATCTCTCTCATTTACAAGAAGCCTCATTCAGCCTAAACCACCAAGATGTGCCACAATTTACTGCAAATTGAAAATAGAATCCTGTACTCAAGTACTGTGTTTCTTCTGGCAGTTTGTACTAATTGTGAGTAGATACATTATCCTCGACATTCACAAATGTGGGAGAGAACTGGGAGAAATCTTATGATTCTAAAGATTCTTAAAGCCTCAAAGCCAAAGTAAACAGACCAAGTGTGATAACTGTCAGACCAACGCAGAAGGCTGAGACCTCCACTCAGAGCTTTACCAAGATATTCTAAAGCTCACTTCACTGCAGGTAGGATTTTCAAAATATGAATTTCACTAAAGCACAAACTGAATACAATTGTGTCAATATAATCCTCACATATTTCTGCCAGCTGGGATCCTGGACGTTAACATGTGACAGCCTCTCCACAGGCCTGAAACCACCAATCTGTTTCACATGGGTCGCTGCACAACCATCAGATGGAGACACTATGTGGTCACTACGCTAACAAACAGATCCAAACCACCTACGTCAAGGGAAAAGGCTACAGCTCCCATTTCCAATCTCCCGAGCCACCCCAGTCCCTCTGCAATGGAGTATCAATAGAGAGACTAAATGAATTGTTTACTTAATTGTGCTGTGCAAGCTGAATAATTGCACGCTTTCCAGAAAGGGTTTGTAACCAATGAGATGGCATTGGATCTGCCAAACTCCTACCTTGAAGCCAACATCCTTTCTTTCTACAGTCTCTCTCCTATCACAAATAACGGCAACCCTAGCATTATTTCCAAAGGAGGCAAAACCATGGCAGAAACATCAAAAATCACATCTTGTAAAACGGAAAGATTTCCATTAAGCTGTACCCACTGAGAACTACTTTCTTCATATATGCCAATGTAGAACCTTCAGTCAAAAACCCTGATTTAATCCACTACACACTGAAACAGCCAACAAATGGCAAAATAATCTACCTTTAGGGTGAGCAAAATTGTTCCATTACATATAATAACCATATTTTAAGAGGATAAGAGAAATGTGATGAAAAGAAGGAGAGTTGGGAGCTGTTTTTAAAATACCAAATAGTGTGCAAGGAGACTACAAAGATGGAAAATGGAATATTATTTACTTGTCAAAGAGTCTTCAGGATGATACAAATTAATACCAAGGTAGAAAATACTAAAATAAAATGTGTTGAGAAAAGAAAGCCCTTAAAGGGTAGCAAAAACCAAAATTTTAGCCAAAGAAAACCTGTATTATATGTAACAAGTAAAGAGAATAAGGCTAAGTTTCCCCAAAACTTGCTTGAAGCATTAAAAACACAATGGAAGTTCTCAAATCGAAACGCTTGCTTCTGGTAAAGGAACGTTTGCAGCACTTCACACATTTTGTTGTTTTCATTCAGTTCTTTTTGAACATGTACAGCTTCAAAGACATGGCTCAAAACTGAAAAGTCTCCCTCCTACCCGGATCTCCAGCCACCAGTCCCTCTGCCCAGAGGCAACCACTGTTACTAGTTTCTTATGTTTCCTTGCAGACCAGAAATCTAAATATTCTTTAAACTCAATTTATGTCATATAATTTTCCTTATATATGTTCTTTCCCATTACAACCCTGTTTTTATCTCTTGCAACCGGTTTCCCTTAAAACGACCAGGGTTTTTTCTCCTTGCCAGGTCTATGTTCATAGAGTTTGAGATTCTCCAATTGACTGTTTCTTCTTAGATGATATAATCTCCCATGATACAGTCTAATCAACATGTCGCACTAACAGGATGAGGACTGTAGAGGAACAGTGCACCTCAGGATCTGACAAGAAGGCAAAGATGCTATTTGTTTGCAAATATCCTTCAAAAAGTCAAAAGATTTAAAACAAATGGAAAATACAATGTGTAGCCGCCACCAAAGTTCTAAGAGTGTTTGAATCTTGACAGGACAGTGTCCTTCTGATTCAAGTGCCAGCTGGCTTGGATTCTGGAACATCAACCTCATCTAATTTTTTAGGTGTAGGTTGGCCCAGAGCAATACTGGCCTGAGTACGTTTGAATGTGTTTGGGAGAGGGAGAGAGACGATGGGTGTTGAGAGGGAAGATGAGGAGGGTGCCACATACAGACAGAGAGGCCTTCCAAAGAGTCCTTCCTATGAGAATACCCAAAAGGAAGGAAATATGCAAGTTCCAAACATAGCAGGTCAATTTTTTTTCCTTCCTAAATCGAACTGAGGCTATGAGTGGTTAGGAAAAGAGAAAAAGACCCAGATTCTAGTCCTGGTTTTGTCATGAACTCAATATACCCTCAGCCTAATCACCTTTGATTCAGTCTCCTCACTTATAAAAGGAGGACCTTGGCCTTGATGAGCTCTAATCTGAGAAGCTTTAACCTTCTTAGCTCAAGATGCAATTTCTTTTTATATATTGATTTATATGCCTGTTATATAGACACAAAATTCCTTTGATTTCCGACAAGTTTAATGGCCATGAAATAACAAATTTTGTATACTTTAAACGTTTTAAAATCCTTATCAGGGAAGAGAAGTGACTGTAGTGGATAGCTGCCATTCTGAAGATGGCCATCACTCATTCTTCCTCCTTGGCAGCACCCTGATTTCCTCCGAGGGAAGTATCTGTGTACAATTTTCAGGGGATAAGTCCAAGTGTCTGCCTTCCCAACTACAAAAGTCTAAGAGGAAACTGGAGGTTCATTCTGCCAGATTCTCCTCTCATAAATCAATACATCCATAGGATAGACATGTGACCCATCAAATTTTCTCCGTCAGGACTCTGAATCTTTAGCAGAACAGCACAAGAACAAAAGAACAGCCAGAGTTCATTCACACTAGAAGTGGTGCCCAGGTAAGACTTGAGTAATTCCTGCCACAAGGCCTTCTGTTCCTCCCTTCATTCCTACAAACAACCCCACATCCTTCCAATAAATTCTCTCTTCTATTTAAGTTAGTGGTTTGCTACATAACCTAACTTAACCCTAACTTAAAGGCTTAAATGTTTGCTAACCCTAACTTAAAGGCTTAAAATGGCAACCATTTATTCACTCGCAATTCTATAGATTGGCAATTGATAGGGCTCAGCTGGATGGTGTGTCTCCACTCCACGTGGTTAAGCACCTGTAGGCAGTGGGCAGGTCTGCAAGGGGCTATCTGATCTAGGAGTGCCTCACTCACACACTTACTCGGAAACTGGCTAGAGCTATCAGCTGGAGCGCCTTAGTTCTCCATGTGGCCTCTCCTGCTCCAGTAAGCTAATCTGGACTTCTTTACATAGTGGAGAAATGTTCTGAGAGGACAAAAGCAGAAGCTGCAACTTCCTTCCACCACATTCTATTGGTCAGAGATAGTTTAAAATCAGCCCAGATTCAAGAAAGTGGGAGAACAGACTTCATCTGTTAACAGGAAGAGTGGCAAAGAAATCTTACCAAGAAAAGTGGCTACAGGAGACATCATTCCTTGGGGACCATCACTGTGGTCATCTACCATGCTGGAGTTAGTTTCTGTTGCTTGCAACCGAGGAACGCTAACTGACCTACCCATCAGTGTAATGTGATGTGGAACACATTAGATTCTCAATATTTAGGACATTTTCCCTGTTTATACTTCAAATTTTAATGAGATTATTTGGAAAGAAGGTGAGTGTCATGGTAGTGGGGCTCTAAGAAGCAATGAATTTAAAGTTAAAGAAGCATGGTTCAAGTCCTGCCAGTTACTTGACTATAATTTCAAACCTACATAATCTTGTGACTTTCATTTACCAAATAAAATACATAAAATGGTGGTGATAATATTTGCCCTGGGTTGCAGAATTATTGTGGGTATTATACTATGGATATTATATTATATTATTGCACAGTGTGTAACACTGTAACTCTGTGAACCACAGGTAATCCTCATTTTGCACTGCAGTGAGGACCAGAAAAAAGACCATGCAAGTTGAAACTGTACAAAACTGCCTTAATGGGAAAAATTATAATTGTTCTGTGACCTTTAAAGATATTTGTCAAAATATTAAAAACTCTCTATTAGTTTTATTTAGTAGACTATTATTTAAAGCATCAAATGTTGAAAGGAAAGTGTTCTATTTATTTGTAACAAACATCGAGACTTGTTTGAACCGTGCCTGTCTTTCTGTCATCACATAGCTCACAACATGTAGGAAGCCTCTTTTCTATGCCTTGGCAAACTGTCACACTGCCTTCTAAGTTTGCATCTGCTTCAACACCACCCCTTGCATTTTCAATGTCATGAAGTATCTCCAGGAGTTCCTTTTACATGAAACTTTTGCTGGTGTCACTTCTCTGGGACATTTTTATGCTTTTGTCTCAACCACCTTCCTCATTTATGTGAATAAATGTGCCTTCACTAAGTTCCCCTGCCTGCTGTCTTGCAAATGGCAGTAGTGCCAACATTCCCCAAAACAGTGTTTCTTCTATACTCCATTTATGTTTGATCCCAACTCCACTTCCAGCATTATCAATTTGGTTTCTTTGTTGCACTTTCATTTGTGGCCAATTCTCTCTCTTTTTCTTCAAAAATTGGCACCTGAGCTAACAACTATTGCCAATCTTATTTTTTTCTTCTTCTTCTTCTCCCCAAAGCCCCCCAGTACATAGTTGTATATTCTAGTCATGAGTGCCTCTGGTTGTGCTGTGTGGGATGCCGCCTCAGCATGGCCTGATGAGCGGTGCCACGTCCACGCCCGGGATCTGAATCGCGAAACCCCAGGCCGCTGAAGCAAGGTGTGTGAACTTAACCACTTGGCCATAGGGCCAGCCCCCAATTCTCTCTTTTGATTATCCATATTTGTAAAATGCCACATGGGTCTATCACTGGGAAACAAGGAGGCAACAGAATCACATACTCTACTGTCTGAATTGTGGAGGAGGAGGGACTGAAACAACATCCGCTCTTTAACTCTTTCCTAGGCCTACAGGGAAATTCCTGGAGGAAAACAGAGCAGAACCGAACCCAAGGTCATCCAAAAGTGAGGACAGAGGTGGTCCAAAGTAAGTAGATATTTTTATTACTTTTTACTTCCAAGGCAAGAAGGAAAATATTTCAAAATAGTTTTCCAGGAATATGGCTGGTAGTTTCCCAACATCCACTTGCCCTTCTTTCTTAGTATCAGAGTCCCCATTTTCAGCTGGCTGTGCTGTTACAGAGAATGAAAGGCCATATCCCAACTTCCCTGCAGCTGGTGTGTCCACATGATTAAACACTGTCCAGTGAGAGAGAAATAATAGGAACGAGGGGGTTGGGGGGACTACTTAAAAGGAGCTCATCTGGCTGGGGAAGCAACCTTGTGAGCCTACAACCATCTGGAATGTGGCCAAGATATTAGAAAGTGCCATCTTAGACTACAACAGGAGCCAGGCATTGGGAGGGCACCCCACAAATACAGAAGGAGCTGGGTCCTTCATGGCTTCATGGGCTTCCTTCGACTTTATGTGGATATAAGCCACTCTTTTAGATTTCTTCTTACCCACATCTGAATGCAACTCATTGATAAAATGAATACTCATATCTAGTCAATGGATTAATTCAGTGGCCCAAATGACAGTGATTGACTCTTACATCATCCTATACAACAAAGGTCCCAAATGAGGCAGAAACACACTGGCAAAACAATACTCTCCACATGACGTTGGATATTTAGGGGAACAAAAGCTTATGGTTGTAAAATCCTAATACAGACTCAAACAATCAAAACTCAAACACAATCTGGTTTAAAAACTGTTTGGAAAAAAAAAAAGATAAGAGAGAGGGAAAGTAAGTACTAGTCACAGCAAGCTTGCTATAAATCACAGACTGTGGGAAACAGAAGCCCTAAAATCTAATTCAGTATAAGGCTGCACTCATCTAAACATCCAGAGGAGACAAAGGAGACTTAGCTCGGTGCTGATCCCATGTTAACAGGGACATGAACAAACAGAAGTAAACTGAGGTGAGGTCCAGACATCCCCACTCTGTGAAGGAAGGGAGAAGCAACTGGGGTTCTGCAGCAAGGAGCAGAGAAGACGGAGGAGAATGTGACTGGCATTTCAAATATCTGAAGTGCTATCTTTTAGAATAGGACTTCACTCTAATATGCATGGTTCTAAGCAGAATTAGGACCAATGAGTTAAGTAAAAACAAAACATATTTCAACTCAGGCAAAACTTGCTGAGAATTAGAACTTTCCAAAATTGGAATGTACTAGTTTGTAAGATAGTGAGTTATCCAAGATGCTGGTGGAATTTTTAAAGTAGGGACTACAATGGAATTCAGGGCTTATTCTGAAACTCAGAATAGGAAAGGAAGACATTGTTGTATCTTAAAATCCTTGAAAAAATTAAGTGATTTTGATTCTAGGGTTACTATCAGAAGGATACTGAAGAAAGGAGTTCTGCACTGGATGGGAAACTGGACCAAGTGACCCTTCCAATTCTAATGTTCTATTAATACTGCATTTTCCTGTTACATGTGAAATGGTTAATATTCAATGACCCAGGTGTTGAATAAATGTTCCCTGAGGAAAATGATGATGATTGTATTGGCCAGAACTCTTTCAACTATAAGTGGAATAAACCAACTCAGAATAGTTTCAGGGAGAAAAACAAGAAACTCATCAGCAGGGGTAAATCTCACTTTGTCAGGCATGGTGAGATGGACACTCCAGAGATATGGTCAGAAATCTTTCTTCATCTCTTGGGTCAATTTTCTCTGAGCTGACTTCAGCCTCAGACAGACTCTCACCATTAAGGAGCCTAGACAGCCTTTGTCAGCTTCATACTTCATTCTCTAGCCTAGCAATTTCAGTGGACAGAGAACTCCTTTTGCTCAAGTCTTGTAACTGACTTGGACAAATCTGGCTTCAGACATAAGCCTGTTGTTTATCCAACTACCATGGACTTTGATAGGCCAGGCCTGGGTCACATGAGCCAAGAACAGGGCATGGGTGATTCTACAAGGAACAAAAGGCTTCTGAAGTAAGGGATGCTGGGACGATAAAAATAATAAATGCCAGGGCCAGCCCAGTGGCATGGTGGTTAAGGTCACACGTTCCACTTCAGCGGCCCCAGGTTCGCAGGTTCAGATCCCAGGGATGGACCTATGCAACGCTCATCAAACCATGCTGTGGCAGCATCCAACAAATGTCATCCAAAATGGAGGAAGATTGGTACAGATGTTAGCTCAGTGACAATCTTCCTCAAGCAAAAAGAGGAGGATTGGCAACAGATGTTAGCTCAGGGCCAATCTTCCTCACAAATAAATAAATAAATAATGAATGCTCACTATGATGACAACAATGAACGTGATTTTTAATGGCAACTTTAATGGAATTCTGGCCTATTCTGAATCTCAAAATAGGAAATGGAAACACTGTTGTATCTTAAAATCCAGGGGAAAATGAAGCGTATTTGATTCTAGGCCATAATCTAAAATTCTAATACTCAAACAAATAACAATTTTAACATGTCTGTCTTTTCACCAATTCCTTTTTTCTTCTTAAGATGCCTCTGTTCACAGACAGCCTCATCAGACAAGGTAACAGTAAATGAAGAGAAAAGCATAAAATGTTTATTGAAGTGGATGAAGGCATGGCATGTAAAGAAAAATTCTTCATTAATAGCTGAAAAAATCTTTCTCTATATTTAATATTTAGGTGACATATTTCTCTTTCAGGAGAAGTAAACATTACAGTCATGAATAGCAAACAGAAACACAAACTCCATTTATTTGTAAAATAAACTCATTTTCTTTTCATATCAATGAAAAAAATGACCCAATGCCATATGTTCCATTTGCCATGATTCTAAGACAGCAAAGCTATACAATTTCTAGATCATTAACTTGTCTCCCTATTTTTCCATGTCTTACAGTTCTGCTAGGTAAGCGTTCATTCATTCACTTTGATAATGCTACCTTTTATAGGTTTGGTATTTCATTTGCTCAATTACTCTATGCAAAACTACAGCAGCCAGCAGGTGCAGGTGTGGGGAAGAAAGGGGCCCACTCCCAGTTCTTCTAAAAGAACAAGAACTCAAGACTACACTTCCAATGGTTTCAAACAAAAGGGAGTTTTTGTCTTTTGCTGGTCTCAAGTTTGAAAAAGGCATCCATACTCCCTCATTTTAAATCACTGGAGCCAGGCTGAAAACCACAGCACTCAGGGTAGCAGAATAGTACAACAGAGCAGTGTGTCAGCTCTGTAAGTAGGCAGAGAGTTGGGGGCAAGATGGAGAAGAGGCAAGTGTCCCTGCAGTCCTATGGGGATCATGGAGGGGTCACTGGAAGAGAGAGGAGAAATCACAGGGCTTTAGATTATCTGTACAAAATCAGAGAAGTAGAGTTCCGCAAATAAATCCCAAAATTAGACCTGAAAAACATAATCCAGGGTCATTGCAATGATACACAATAGAGATACCCTGAGGTTGAAGCAGCCACGTATCATCCTTGCATTGTCCATTTTTATTACATTTCTTAGTTTTCCATAGAGAGATTTCTTTTGGCCAGCTTAATCCATTCAAAATGGTTGCATGGGATTGAAGCCATAATTTAAAAAAACGTACTCAACTTCTGAGACAAGCTGTAGAGTTCACACTAAATAGCCTAGACTATGTGACTTAGAATATAAAGTCATCAGTAGATGCTTACCCAAGAAATCAAACAGGAACTAGTACACAAAATGAATATATAAACATGTTAGCAGGATGCAGGAGTAAAGCAGTAACAAGAGGCATAAGAGAATGCAGCAACTCATGACAGGCACATGCTTACATAATTAAAGTTTACTACTTCCTTTTTTGGAGCTAAACTCAGGAGTTTACAAAACGTACAGACATGATAATAACTATGAAAAGACCACCATGATTTATCTGTATGAACAAATTATTTAATAAATCCAGCATGGAGGACCTCATTGAATCCTTTCTATAGGTAGGCACTAGTAATATCTCCATGTCATAGAAAAGTAGATCTCAGAGAATTTTGTGTAATTTATCTAAAGCCACACAGATAGCAAAGGCAGAGCCAGGATTTTAACTCAGCCAATCTGATTCCCAATTCTGTGCTCATAACCACCAGTGCTTTTTTCTTAAACACTTTGCATACACTTGTTCATTTAATTTGATTCTCAGAACAACCCAAATAAAGTAGAAATCATTTTTCTAATGAGAAAATCAAGAAGGTAAATCATTTGTTGTAGGTCAGACTGCTGGTCCATGGCAAAGCCAAGACTGAAACTCATGTCTGTCTGGCTCTATAGCCCAATATCTAGATCAGATGTCACAGACTGCTCCTCGCCCACCACAATCCATTCTCCTCTTCCTGGCCACAAGGCTGCCTAGCCACAAATTATACTTCTAAGCTTCCTTTGCAGTTAGGAATGGCCATTTGACTAAGTTCTCACCAAAGGAATATCAGTGGAAGTGGCGTGTGCAACTTCTGAGTCCAAAGGAGCTCCCTGGCCCCAGACTTCTTTCTCTTTATCATGAACTGGAACTCAGAATGGCAGCAGCAAGCTTCAATTATACAGACAATGAGTATATCATAAAGGACGACAGATTAAAAAAATGGGAGGAGCCCAGGTTCCTGAACAACTGAATGGAACAGAGCTGCCCCATCTACCTGGATCACCTAGGAACTATTAGGTGAGGGATAAATTAATTTCTACATTATTTAAACCACAGTACTTTTAGGGATCTTTGTTACAGCAGCTTAGCCAAGCTCTAACTAACACAGCCAACAAATACCACCACATGAGCAAGGAACAGGCACTACAAACTTAGCTGATGTGGAAGAAGGCAGGCGTGAGGGTGTGGGGGAATCAGTGAGACTAGCAGTCTAATTACTGCATCCTTGCTACAAAATCAGCATTGCAACACATGCTTCATCCCTAAAGACGATGAAGTACTCTCCACTAAAGACACCACAAAACATTATCTAATGAAAAAAGCAAAACAAGAACAAAAATCCACCACCTGGGATGTAATGGATAGCAGGTATTGAGGAAAGAGGAGATCTTTCATTTCTTGTTTTACTTTGCTTTACGACATTTAAACTGACTAGGAATCTATTTGAAATGGAGTATCTAAATTGGCTCATGGTAGAATTCGTTAGAACAACCAAGCTAGAATCCATCAGAACATACCAAAACAAAATCCCCTTTAAGACAGGTATACAGAAATGAGCCCAAATCACAACCCTGCAACCACCTAAGTGAGGACGTCTGGACATCACCTCAATTATCTTCATTTCATCCTTACGCTGTGTGCTGCCTCTCTTGGAGGGGTTGTTGACAAATCTCCTTTGTCATCTCTCTGAAATCTATCAGGAAAGATTGTAGGAACAAATCTTCAATTATACACTCACCCCTGAGTCTGTGTTACCCAAAGAACTCACGAGATCTTCCAACAGAATCCAAGAAATCTTAAGTTTTAATTTTTTAATGTAAAGAAAATACATTCCTATGAAAAGTAATTTTCATATATTTCAAAAGCCACAAAAATATCATAACTTTTGACACTCTAACTCCACATCTGGGTGCTTATTTTAATGAAACTATAAAAAGTATTTTATTTGCAAAGATGTTCACTGAAGCATATTTAAAGAAGAGGAAAAACTGTAAACAAACACAATAAAAAACAGCAGAGAAAAAAGTAAATAAATGATGGTCCATCCCTAAGGGAAATACAAGGCTAATATTTAAAAATAAATCCAAAACTCCAAACAAAAGCACTGAGAAATAAGTCAAATCTTCCCTGATAGATTTCAGAGATGACAAAGGAGATTTGCAGTGCCTGACCCAGGACAACATCTCCAAGAGAGGCAGCACACAGTGTGGGGATGATATGAACGGGTTCTGCAAGTTAAACAATGCCACGGAGGAGCCGCCAGACAAATCCAAACTGGGGACATCTGCAGCACAGCTGACCAAGTTTCTTCAACAAGTTAATGGCACTTTTCAAAAAGGTGAGTCTGCTCTAGATTAAAATAAGGTTAAGAGAGGTAATAACCATTGCACTGTATAGATGATAATTTGCATTCTAATATGTATGAATCAAGATTTAAAAGAAATATTTAAGACAACCAAAAAGTTTGAATATGATTGGATTATATGTAATATCAAGGAATTACTGATAATTTTGGTCAATATCATAATGGTACTATAGTTACATAAGAAAACATCCATATTTTCTAGAAATGCATAATGAAAGTATGTAGTAGTAAAGTGACATAAGGACTGGGATTTGCTTTAAAATATTTCTGCCACAATAACAGCCATAACAACACACACACACGAGCACCAGTTCTTCAGGAGTCTGCCTGAGTAGTTCCAATGTTCATCCTGCACTTACTAGCTCCATGACTCAAGGCAAGTCACTTAACTTCGTGTGGCCCCAGATTCCTCTCTGTGTATTACAGTAGCCCCTCTTATCCACTGTTTCACTTTCCATAGTTTCGGTTACCCATGGTCAACCACAGTCTGAAAAAAATTTTGTTGTTGTTGCATGGAAAGATTCACTCTGAGCTAAGACCTCTTGCCAATCTTCCTCTTTTTCTTTTTTTCCTCCCCAAAGCCCCCAGTACATGGTTGTGTATCCTACTTGTAAGTTGTTCCAGTTCTTCTATGTGATCCGTCGCCACAGCATGGCAACTGACAGACAGGTGGTGTGGTTCCATGACCAAGAAGAGAACCCCAGCCGCCAAAGTGGTGAGCACCGAACTTTAACCACTAGGCCTTCAGGGCTGGCTCCACAGTCTGAAAATATTAAATGGAAAATTCCACAAATAAATAATTCATAAGTTTTAAATTGCACACTTGTTCTGAGTAGCGTGATGAAATCTAGCACCAGCCACTCCCTCCCACCCTGGACGTGACTCATCCCTTTGCCCAGCAGATCCACACTGTAAACACCACCGCCCATTAGTCACCTAATAGCCGTCTTGGTTATCAGATCAACTGTCTCAGTATCACAGGGCTTGTGTTCAAGTAACCTCTATTTTATTTAATAATGGCCCCAAAGCACCATTAATCTCTTACTGTGCCTAATTTATAAATTAAGCTTTATCATAGGTATGTATGTTGAGGAAAAAACAGTCCGAGCTTTCAGGCATCCACTGGGGGTCTTGGAACATGTCCCCCTGGATAAGGAGGGGCTACTGTAGTAGCAACAATCACATCTAATTTCTTGGGTTATTTTAAGGATCAAATGAGATGAGCTCTGTAAAGTCCTCAGCACCACATGTTCGCTATAGAGATTATTATTAACCAGTATGCTCCTCACTCATCTAGGACTCCAAACCCCGCTTGCCAAAGCCATCAAATGCCTCACAATCTCTCCTGTCTTTCTCTCCAGCCCTTGGCTCCTTCTCAGTCTCTCTCTCACTACTTGCTGTTTCCCTCTTCAGGATCTATAATGTACCGTTTTAATTGTTAACAATGAACTAATATTTAAGTTTTTAAGTGATTTTCTTTTTAAGACTTTTTAAGACTATGGAACAACATGGAAATAAGCATACAAAATTAACTGGTACAATTTCACCCAGATAGGAACATGGAAATAGATCAAAAGAAAAGTGGAATATATAAATGGAGGTATTCTGAATGACTTTCCTTATACCCAGTGATGTCTGTGATTAGGTTTAAGCGAGAAATTTTTTAAAAACTCAACAGACTTAAGGGTCTCTTAGAACAACTGAATGATACATGTGCCTGTGCGTGCGCATGTATGTGTTGATGGAGGTGGGCGTGTTTGGCTATTACTGGCAAAGCTGGGGTACAAAAAGGAAGGGAAGACGTGAAATAACAAGTGTCCTAGTAATACTTCTCATCCTACTGGATCCAGGGTTTCATGAGTGTGCGAGCTGTGAGGGACACCAGGCCCCATGCTTAGAAGGGCCCCACACTGGGTTTAATACTCTGCTATCACCATTTTGAAATTCTTCATTTTTGAACAAGGGGCCCCACATTTTCATTTTGCACTGGGCCCCACGAATTGTGTAGCCAATCCTGATTCCATCTTATGTTCTGGCACTATTATTATTCCTATTTTAAAGATGACAAAGCTGAGGCTTTGGGAGGTTAAGGGATTTGCTTAAGGTCACACAGCCAGCAAGTGAAAGAATTTGAACACAGACCCTCTCCACATGAGACTGTGCACAGAACTGAAAGAGGAAGATTAAGAATGGAAAAGGGAGAGCAGAAAGAAAGCCAAGTAAGCCAGGGCCCGAGGACATTGTCATCCAGCTGGGGCCAGGTCCTCACAGTCACGGGGCAGGTCTGAGAGGTAACACCACACCAAGAAGGAGTCTATTCTACAGCCCATACCAGACTCAGTACCACCAGACTGTCAGGAGTACACGGAAGGCTCAGGAAACCAACAGCCTCTCTGGAAGCATGATCTGCAGGAAGGCACGGCCAGAATCGTTTTCCCATAAAAACTGGCCAACCCTTCGGAGGCTCCTGTGTTCCTTGGAGAACTAAAGCAATCAAGGATTAGGATGGCCCTGCTACTTTGTTAAAACAAAACTTTAAAAATTATGTTTTGACACAATGCTTCCTTAGCTTAGGCAGCACAGAAAACTGTTGGTCCATGTACATCCTACCCATCCCTCCAGGAAGTCACAGTGCTCTGCAGGCATCAGGGCCCAACAGGAGGCGCTGCTGGACTTGACAGTTACATTCTCTGCAGGTTCACCCTGGGCTTCCTTTTGCCTGATGCCGGAACAACCCAGGATCAGGAGGATCATCTTGACAACACTAACAAAACACAGAGTCACGCGCAGTCTTAGGGTCCTATTCCAAGAGGTTCAGTGGCTGTGATAGTTCCTTTAAATGGATCCTTAGACTGAGAGCACATTTCTGAAAAACAAAATCTTAGAAATCTGGGAACCGATTGCCAGGTTAGCAATCAGAAGACAATCCCCTCAATTCCCATCTTTGGTTCCCCTTTGGGGAGGTTAAATGGCCTGTCTTCTGTTGTGCTTGTTTCCTTAAGGCCAGAGGGTGAGGCCACAGCTCTGTGGAAAGGACTGTGAAGACCCCTAATGGCAATTAATGGGAATGAGAAAGATTTCCAGATAGAAAGCCAGTCTGCAGGGGCAAGCCTTGGGCAGGGAAGAAACTCCTGTCCCTCCCTGGGATCCTCTCCAGTGTCTGGCTCTGCCTCCTCCCCTGTGCCACAGGAGACAGCCACAGGCTGAAGGCAGAGTGGTGTCCAGAAAGCCAGATGCCTAATCTGGAGATTTCCAAGTATGGTACAAATCATAATTCTCTGGAGCAGCTTTGTAATTTACAGCCTCCATGACGTGCTGCAGGGGCACTGAATTGGAATTTTGAGGAATGGCCAGACTGGTATTTTTTTTAAATTTATTTGTTTTATATTTCCCAGGTGATGCTTATGCAACCAGCCCACAATGATCCACAGGCCAGTTTTTAAGAACCAGTAGTCTTCCTTTTTTCCTGTTGCTAATTTTATCCTCTTCTGTGTTCTCTTCCGGTCTTGGAGAATCCACCCTCGAGTTGTACATCCCCTGCTGCACAGGAGCAGTGAAGATGGACAGCACCCCTCAGGACAGACGGGTGAAGGCGGCAGTGATCAGTGAGGCAAACCCAAAAGGAAAGGGAATTTCAAGGACCAAGACTCTGACTGGGAGGCCGAAGCCCACATCAACCACATACATCGCACTTCCCTATACATTTGTCGGAAGGGAAGGTTCGCTGCAGAGGGAGAAAGTCTGAGAAAGACTGCCTTTTACAGAACCTAACATAACCAAAACACATTGCTTCTTCAGGTACATTTTAGGCACACAGAGTTTTGTGGGCTACCCTGAAAATCTAAATATCATTTATAACATGGATCCTGTGGGAAAATATCTTATGAATCTGAATTCAAGATGGCAAAAACACATCTCCCTCCCCACCAGCGACTTCCCACTGGTTGAGCAGCAAGATGGGATTTGTTATTGCCTCCCGAAACACCCTCAAACCCATCCCCAAGACCACAGTGGCTCCTGGCTTGGAATAAAGGAAACTACCCGAAGCCAGAAAGGAATCCCTAGTCCCTCCCTCCTCCCCTGTAACACTCCCCCCGCCCACCACCCTGCAATGGCCACAAAGGCTGGAGGTTGTCCAAGGAGAGAGAAGGCGAGGCACACAATGCCCATCAGTTCTCTGGGGCTCAGGAAATCCCTCCCACCAGAACCCTGGCTATACCAGTAAGTACCCAAATGAATATTTTACACGCAAAGAGGAAGCTGCTGACCCACTGCCATTAGAGGATGTGCTCTGAATTGCTTTGTGGAGTTAGCTATGAATCATCCACCTGCACCCCGGGGAAGAGCAGCGTTTGCAGAGTTAGCCCTGGACACAGATGAAGACAGAGGAAAGAGACCCATGTGGCAACCCTGTTCTCAGCCTCAGGACTATGATACCCCAACCAGACACAGCCAAACACCCCTGTGGTAAGAAATAAGACATTCTTCACTTCTTCATTTGCCAGACTTGTATTTCTCCTCTCCTTAATCTCTGCCTAACCAAACCACACTCTAGCAACTGCTGAGTCAGCACAAGGAGCCCGAAGTCCAGTTTCTGGTGTTAACTAAAGAGTTAAATCAATGAAAAAAATGTAATTCATGATAAGTCTATCTTACTTGAAAACAACCAATCCTAAGCATAGACAACCCACATGATACCACATGTACCTTGGAGGGAATAGAGTCATTTAACTCAATCTTCTAAACTAGTTGCATCCACAGCTCCAGTCTTGTGCGATGACCTGCAACATTCTGAGTGCTCACCTAGGAGACCTGAAAGATCCTCAGGTGCAGTAAATGAAGTGACACTCACGCATTTCCTCACAGGTTCAGGAAGAAAGTCTGAACCAAGGAAGTTTGGGGAGCTCTCCTAATTATAAGAGACAATGCCCTGAGCATTCCAGTTAACTGAGCTTGCCTCATGGTTGCATTTGTAACACGAAAAGCCTTTATTCATTCACTTATTCAACAAATAATAATGGCAGCCAAGTACCAGGCACTGTTCCTGGCTTCATTTATAATCGCCTCCTCCCTAAATTCCACCTTCCAAATATACTGAGTTGCTCACAGTGCCCAGAACATGCTGTGTTCTCTCCAGGCCTCCATACATTCTGTTCCCTCTGCCTGAAATGTCCTATCCCTCCCCCAACAGAGATTGTGCACGCATGCGCACATACACACACATCATTCCCTTTGTCTAGCTTCTAGCACACACGTTTCATTCTCATTCACTCAGCTCAAGGGCCATTGCTTCTCAAGGGCCACTGCTTCCAGGAAGTCCTCCCCAACTCCTTTGGTAGTATGTGCTGCCCTAGGTTTGTCTTCCTGCATAATGGGGCTTGTTGACGCGTGTCTCTCCTCCAGTGAGCTCTGCAGAGCAGGAACTGTGGCATTGAGAAGCTGGTCTTCTTAGTGGTTACCCGAGCCCTGGAACTAACTCTCTGGATTCTATTCCCAGGTCCATCTCTTAATTGCTGCATAATTTGGGGCAATAACTTAATCTTTTGGGGCCTCAGTTTGCTCATCTTTAAAATGGGGTAACAACTGTGCTGCCTCCTTGTGTGGTTCCAAGGAAAGAGCAACATATGCAAAGCACTTAGGATAGTGCATGGCTCATAGCAAGAGCTCAGTGAATCCTCTTCTAAAAACCTCTCCTGGAGAAAGGAGGGAAAATTTACCATGTACACCCCCATTATTCTGTGAAAGGGTATCATAATGACACAACTTACCTCTTTAAAAATGTTCAAGGATAGGGGCCGGCCCGGTGGCACAGCAGTTAAGCGTGCACATTCTGCTTTGGCGGCCCGGGGTTCACCGGTTTAGATCCCAGGTGCGGACATGGCACCGCTTGACAAGCCATGCTGTGGTAGGCATCCCACACATAAAGCAGAGGAAGAAGGGCATAGATGTGAGCTCAGGGCCAGCCTTCCTCAGCAAAAAGAGGAGGATTGGCAGGAGATGTTAGCTCAGGGCTAATCTTCCTAAAAAAAAAAAAAAAGTTCAAGGATAAAGTTAAGGTGACAAAGACCTACAGAAACAGGCAGAATCACATTAAAAGGAAAGTAAGCACTAGGAGAAGGTGTTTGCAATGTAATTAAATGACAAATGATCTGTTTCCAGAAATGATTTTAAAAAAACAGAAACAAAAAGACCTTCTGTGAATCAATAAGAAAGGCAGGAACTACCTAGTAGAAAAATAGGCAAAGGATATTAATCATGAATGAGCATTTCACAGAAGAGGAAACGGAAAGACCTACATAACTAGGCAGTGACGCTCAGGGAAACAGAAATCAAAAATGAGACACCATTTGATACCCAACAGACACCGCCAAGTATAGCCGAGGATGTGGGAAAATAGCTCTCATATTGTGCTGGTGGAGGTAAACAGGCACAACCACTTCGGGAAGTATTTTGAAAAGGAAAGCTGAAGATGTGCAGCTCCACCCTGGGTGTCTACCTACAGAAGCTCAGGGGCACGTGAACAAGGAGACACGTTGCAAGATGTTGACTACAGCATTATTTGTAATAACAAATGAAGTAAAAACAATTTAACTGCCCACCAGTTAGATGTGGATGTGTCAAGATGAAGAAATCTCAAAAAATAAAGTGTTGAAGGACAAAAGCAAGTTGCAAAAGCATATTGATAGTAAATGCAAACTGTAAAACTCAAACCAATACTAAATATTATTTATGCATACATACAGATGTAGTAAATGTATAAAACCATGCATGGGATGTGACATGGATATGACATGCCATCTTTAGGCTAGAGAAAGAAATGACACAGGGGGATGGGGCTTTGACTCTCATTGTTCTATTTTCTTTCTTCAACAAAGAGGGACAAAGGAAATTTGAAGCAAACAGGGCACAACATGAAATCTGGGTTGTGGGGACATGGGTTTCTAGAAGATTATTTTCTTTTCTAATTGTCTTAAATATTCAAGAAATAAAATTTTTATTTCAAATGAACTTAAAGTAAGAATAGGCATTAGAGAATTAATGTTTCCAGGTATATTTTAAGGAACTGCATATTCAGACCTTTTATAGATACTCAGGACCTTCGCTGATTCCACTAAATGGATGACTGGGTGAGTGACTGCACAGAGGGGGCAGGGATGGACGGATGGGTGGTTAGATGGAGAGATGAATAGGTGTCTGGATAGACTGACATTCAGATATATAGATAGACAGAGACAGAAGAAATAAAGCAGCTTAGAGAAGCAAAAGCTTTAATAAAATTGTTTAAAATGAAGTGCTCAGGCTTTGGAGGCTGAAACCCCAGCTCTGCCACCTCCTAGACTCTTAGCTTGGGCAGGGCCACCAGGTGAACTGCACAACAGCGGAGCCACCACCTACACGGACAACAATGTGAACGGCGCCCCTGGAGCTGTGCACTGCCCCGGCCCTGATGGATAAAGGCCTTAACCTCTCGGAGTCCTCAAGCTCAATCATACCTGCCTCCCAAGGTTTTCAGGAAGACTGAACAGAACAATGTATATGACATGCTTAGCACAGAACCCAACACAGGGTAAGAAGTGAGAACATGGTCATTATTATCCAAGCAGAACTAGAAAAATGGACACTAAGTCTAATGTTCAAGAACAGGCTAATGTGCAAAAGTAGCCCCAGGAGCTGACTCCCTGGACTTAAAAATCACCTACTTGCAAGAGAAAAGTAACACACGTGTTCCATACATGTGGCTAGCCTGGCTGATCTTGATGACAGTAGGTTTTCCAGCCAGCACTGGAGCGTGTTAAAGCAGCAGCCCTCCAAACCACAGTCCTGGGGTTCATTGTGGGCTGAGGCTGGGCAGTTGAGGGCCCAGATCCTCCCTCTGCTGCCATCATAGCAGAGGGTCTTTCTGCGCCCCCAGATCCAGGTGTCACTTAGCTCATGTAAGCGAAGTAAGACCTAACAAATGTAAACCCAGTGTTATGTAAAGTTTCCCACAAAGCATCTCTAGAATGTTCATGGTGCACCCCCACACACAACAGGCTTGGCCATGGTGTAGGATGGCCCACAAGGGGACAGCCTCAGGTAGCGGGTAGTAGGGGGCAGCAGCATGGGGTAGTGGGAAGCTGTCCTCTCCTCTGTTTATATTGTCATCATGCAGAAACCAATTCACACTTTAAAATAAGCTGGCTTACAACGCACACACAACAGACTTGATGTCGGGTCTTCTGAAGGGTACCTCTTTAAGTCACCCAGTTCTACACAACAAGCCATCCCAAATCTTAGTACCTGAAAATACTAAGAATTGACTTTTTCTCCTGATTCTGCACTTGGCTGCGTGGTTCCTCTTCTGGTTTCCAGCGGGCTCACTCACCCTGCTGCAGGCAGCTGGAGGGTCACCTGGGCAGGAAGGTCCAAGATGCCTCCCTCGCGTGTCTGGCACTCAGTGCTGGATGTTGACTGGATGGCCTCACTCCTCCTCCACATCTACTCTCATCTTCTGGCAGGCTAGAGCAGCATACAGACCACCTGGTGTCTCAGGCCAAGGAGCCAAAGGATGGAAGTGGCAGCTGCAAGGCCTCTAGAGGCCAGGGCTGGGACTCGCACAGTGTCACTTCTACCACATTCTGTTGGTCAAAGCAAGTCAAAAGGCCACTAGATTCAAGAGGAGAAGAAACAGACTCCACCCCTTGATGGGAGAAGCAGCAAAGCCCTATTGCAAAGGGATCTGGCAGGGCTGCAGCTGTCTTAGAAAATGACCTGCCACAGGGCCTTTGAAGTCAGACACAGACTGGGCTGGGCTTCTATGTATGATTTATTTCTTAAAAAACAAAAGGTCTTTTTCTTAAAAAAAAAAAAAAAAAAAAAGTTTGAAAACCACTCCATTAAAGCAAAAAGGCCAGAAAATACTGTGAAAATGAGTGAGAAGCACTTTTTTCCCCCAAAGAAGTCTTCGTGGTAGGAGCAACAGGGCCCCTGAGGAGGCGAGATTTCTCCTCCACCGAGCAGACAGTGAAAGTCATATCGATGCGACCAATGAAGATGGTGAACAAGTGCTGGGGGCGCGGTCCTCCTGGGAGCAGGGACCTGAGACTTGTCCTCACAGGCGATGAGGCCAGTGAGTGTGATGCTCGGTGGAAACGGGCCAGGCTGTCCAGCAAGAGGTGGAGTAAGGTGAGCCGAGTCCGTGGGGAGTGGGAGGGGACGGCGCTGAAGGAGCAAATGCAGAAGGAAATAGCAGCTGCTCAGATACAGGGATCCTTCCCCAAAGGGACAAAGGCTGGAAAGCAACCCTCCAGAGCTCTTCCTTTCCTCTTCTGGAAAGAGAGCAGGGAAAATAAGAGGCCTTGTCAAATAGCCAAGCCACATACAATAATGGCACGAAGTAAGGAGGAGAGTCGACAATGCCCTAACAACTGAAAGAAGAGGGCAGAGTAAGACCGAGGCTTAGACAATAAGCGAGCCGCCTCTGAGAAACACTTTCCAGCTCCCTCTGTGCCGGCAGGTGGACACAGAGTCACACTTGTACACGTGGGTTATAACTGGTTTCATTTTATCCCATAGTAACATGGGTTAATAGTGCATCCACATTGTGACAACATTCTCCAGCAAATGTCCTAATTAGGAACCCTAACCAGTTTTCCATTATTTCAAAACTGTCCAAATCTGGGTAGACCCCAAAGACCATCTGGAACCTGGACTTATGCCCAAGCAGCAAGGGACTGTCCTTCATTAGACCTTTCCATGCCCACCTATGTGAGAGTGAGAAAGGGTGATGGAAAGTCACACGGCAAATATACTGGAAAACATTCCCTGCTCAGAAATTTGGTCATAGAATTGTATCTTCCTTGCAATTGTTCACAAAACTTCAAAGGAGATGTTCCCGGTGCTTTGGCTGTTTAAAACTAACTGGGAAATGCATTTAAGTATGCACAGATGTCTGCATACACATGCTGAACATCATCCAAGAAACAGCAGAAAGTACTATTCTTTATTTTTATCTTTAAACTATTTTAGTTTGAAAGAAAAGCTTTTAAAATATCAAGAATAACTTCAATATCCAGAGGGAGAAATTGCCAATAAAGTAAAACCACTCACACTGATTTATCATTGTATTTCTGCAACCATTCCTTGCTTCAGTAGCTTGTCACTGTAGTGGGCGGAGTGGGGAGGGGGGCATAGTCATCTGGATCTCACATCCATATAAAAGCTGATATGGATTTTAAAATTCAATCATAAAGCTCCCCCAAGCGGACATTTTTTAAACTACACCAAGAAACCAGCCCCTGTATCTAAGATTGCAACCAAGTCTGAGGCCCCAAATACACTTTTGATGAGCAGCAGTGACCTGCCTTATCCATCATTCTGTACATAATTTAATAAGATCAGCATCTTATGAAAAGAATTCTATAAATGTTAAAATGAAATCTGCAAAAACACTGCCCCTGGCTTCCCGGGAACTTAACTGGGACTAGAAGTTGCCTGTGGCTGTGCTAGATCTTACCTGGACTCAAAGAATCCAGCGATACAGTGATTCACAGTTGCTCGAGGTGGAAAAGCCCCCGTGGCCCCTCTGGAAAAGCTCCCTGTCCATTCAACTGTCTTCCTTATCGCACTATTCGAGCTGATTATACTGAATTACTTGGCACCCCTGTTAGGCCTGTCACTTAGCTTCTAGAACAAATTAAGTTTGTTGAAGGCTTTGCTCTTTCTCTCTATTAAAATATTCATATCTACTCTAACAACCTGATAAAAACTGGCTAAAAGCCTTGTTGGTATCCCCAAAAGGGAGTGCTATTTTTAATGAACCCACAAGCATCATAAATAAAAAATAACTGGTCTTAATAAAGAATTGATAGAACAGCTCTGGCCTCAGATAGGTGTCCATGGGGAGGCTACACACAGCCTGAGGGGACCCAGGGCAGCAGAGGAGTCTCCCAGCAAACTCCAAAGGCAGAATCCAGGAACTTCCTGAAGAACTTCCCATGAAACAGTTGAATCTAGTGGGTCTCGGTGGGGGTGGGTGGTCATGGGGGGCAAAGAAGCCCTTTGAAGCCAGAGTGTATAGGAAAGGGATGAGTGGGGATGAGAGTAAAAGCTAACACCTCTGGACCGTCTACCTCGTGCTGAGCATTATCCTCCCAACACCCTTACCAAATGGGCAGTATTTCCCCCTCCTCACAAATAAAGGTAAATGGAGTTGATATAAATAGCCCGAGGTCTGACCCTAATCCAAGTCCCTAACCACTAAAGGCTTGACAAAAGCTTTAGAAACACTGCTTAAAACTCTTGACTCACTCCAGTTGGTTTTTGGCAAAAGGTGAGAAGTGGAGACAGCCATCGCCACAGCCTTCACTTGCCCCTGAGGCCAAGGCTCTCAACACCCTGGCAAGCATCCTGGCTCCTTCCGCCTAGGCCGGGGGACTGCTCACTCCAACCCTGCCCCACGGCCCCACAAGAGGGCGCTGGACCTAGAATCCTAATCTCCAGAAAATAAACGTATCCTCACAGGGCCTTTGGAACCAAGGCAGAACTGCAGCCCGGGCTTTCAGCTGGGGCCTGCGCTGTGCTAAGCAGGCGACCCCATCTCTGTGAGCCTGCGCACTCGCCATCAGGTGGGGACGGCACAGCCTTGTTCCAAACAACACCCACCTCACTGAGTGGTGGCCAGAACAAACAACTCATCTAGCTATTTATGACAACGGCTCTTACCGCAAAAGAATCTCCATAAAGAGCCCCGCCCGGTGCCTGGCGCACAGTGGGCTGGCAGCAAACGTGTCCCCGGCCGCCTGCCAAGGGCTACCCCAGATCCTCTGGCCCTCCCACTTGCCTCCCAAGGGCTCCCCACCAGAGCTGCCAACGGACCCTCTCAGGAGGCTCCCAGGGCGGGGTGGCTCCTCTCTCGCCACAGCTCTTCACCCCCTCAGGACCTTCTGCCCTTGATGGGGAGGGAGGGATGCAGGAGGAGGGAGATCAAGGGAAGGGACTAAGACAATCCTAGCTTCCCTCTCACTCCTCAAGTGCAGGCACAGGACAAGTGCTTAACTAGCCCAAGGCTGCCGTTAGAGAGCGGAGCCAGCAGCAGAGGCTTTCCTCGCTGATTCTAAGCCTCCTTCGCGCAGCAGGGGCAGGAGGACGGAGGCGGCCCCCGACGCAGCCAGTGCCATGTCCCACAGAGAGCAGAAGAAGGGACCTCAAGCAGGGGGACAGCACCAGCAGCCCGGATAAGAAATCTTTCTTCCTCAGCCACTCTGCTTCCTGTTTCCTCCAGTTACAAGCCTCAGACAAGCACCATTTTCTAGAATGCTAGCTCTCTAGACTCCAAGCCAAGTCGTGGAGCCTGTCTTCTCATCCGTACTGGGACAATGGGATAGTGACACATCGATCGCACCTGGAAGGTGGCCGTGAGGATTAAATGAAATGATCCATATAAAAGGCTTGGCGCCTAGTCAGTGCCCCATAATAGCTAGGTTTTATTCTCAGAACTGAAAGAGACCTGCGGTGGCCTCGGAACCAGGCTGCCAGTTCGCACGCCACTGCTGCTGAGGGAGGGTGCATTCTAAGATGGAAATCACGGTTCACAGGTAACTTCGGACAGTTTGAGTTGTCATGAAAATAAGAAGTTACCATTCAACTCTTAATTAGCTGGCTATGTTAGGAAAAATTAAATCAACTCAAAAATGTGGGGACAGTTATCAAAGATGGTACTGCAACATGCATTATCCTTTTCTTCATCGAATGAGTCTAATGCGGTCAATGTTTGAAAAATACATATACGTCTCTCACACTGCCATGCCAGAAGTTCCGTAGGTTCAGGATGTGAGAGAACCCAGCTATCCCCAACCCCACCCCAAGACCACACTCAAAGTCGAAGTGGCATCGGTAGTCTTCACTTGGTGACACATTTTTAATGGACCACTGGAGTCAGAAAGAAGGGCACTTCCTCCATCTACTACCCAGGTCAGAACCTTTGCAGGTGAAGCCCAGAGGCCCAAGCCTGGTCTTAGCTCAAGTGGGAAGGGGAAAGGCCATGGGTCTTCTTGCTCAAAAACATCTCCTCCGTAATCCCACCAATTGACTTCACTGAGTCTACAAAGTTCTTTTAAAAGCAAGTATGACACAGGAAGGGTTCTAACAAGAGATGCTCCACAGCGTGACACCGGTTCTTCCTCGCTGGTAGGACTGGGGGTGGTCTGGGTTCTACCTTTTTGTTTACCTGTATTTTCTAGTCTTCTTACAATGAACAATTAAAATTTAATTTTGATTTTATAAAAGTCCCTTCCTGGGGGCCAGCCCCATGGCCTAGTGGTTAAGTTTACATGCTCTGCTTCCGCGGCCCAGGTTCACAGGTTCAGATCCACTCGTCAGCCATGCTGTGGCGGCAGCCCATATACAAAATAGAGGAAGACTGGCAACAGATGTTAGCTCAGGGTGAATCTTCCTCAAGCAAAAAGAGGAAGATTGGCAATAGATGTTAGCTTGGGGCTAATCTTCCTCAGCAAAAAAAATATATATATATATAGACCTTTTATGGAAGGATTAAATAGATTATATTTGGTAGGAATTACCTTAAAAATGGAAGAAAGCAAACCACAATGAGATATCACTCCATATTCATTAGGATGGCTATCATTTTTTTTAAAGGGAAAATAAGTGCTGACAGGGACCTGGAGAAACTGGAACCCTCCTACACTGCTGGTGGGAATGTAAAATGGTACAGCCACTTTGGAAAACGGTCTGGCAGTTCCTCAAAATGTTTGACAGTTACCATATGACCCACCACTCTCCACCTAGGTATATATTTAAGAGAAATGAAAACGTATAGACACACAAAAATTTATACACTAATATTCACACAGCATTATTCATAATAGCCAAAAAGTGGAAACAATCCAAATGCCCATCAATGGATAAATGGATAAATAAAATGTGGGATATTCATACAATAGCATATTATCTGACCATAAAAAGCAATGAGATATTGACACATGCTACCACACGAATGAACCTTGGCAACATTATGCTAAGTGAAAGAAGCAGACACAAAAGACCACGTATTGTATGATTCCATTTTTATGCGACATCTAGAACAGGCAAATCTACAGAAAGGAAAGCAGATCAGTGGTTGCCTAGTACTGGGGGATGGCGGGATGGGGGATGGAAGCCAAAGGGTACAGGGTTTCTTTGTAGGGTGATGAAAATGTTCCAAAATTGACTGTGGAGATGACTGCAATTATTTGTCAATACACTAAAAACCACTGAATTATCCACTTTAAATGAGTGACTCATATGGTATGTCAATTATATCTTAATAAAGCTGTTACCCTGGAAAATAGAAGAAAGCAATCTGAGTGGGATGGGACTGCTGATGGTATGAGGAGGAGCGGCTTTGCTCAGGGGGCACCAGTGGGAGGTCAGAGCCCCTGAGGAAGAAGCAGACCCCAAAGCCAGGGTGTGATGTGCAGCCAAGCGATCTGCCTACACAGACTGGAGAAACCATCCCCAGTCCTTCGCACAGGCCTGGGCTTCCTGTCCAACACACATCCAAGTGTTTTACAACTAACGAATCCATAACTCAGATTATTCTCCGTGGCTCACCTCAGGCACCAGGAAAATCAGGAATGAGAAAGGCAGAGCTAGGAATTAGAAACCAACTCCAGCAAAATCACACAACTCAGGTACCTTAGCAGGGATTTCCCAAACCTGGCTGTTCATCAGAATCACCCAGAGAGTTTGTCTGATTCTGCTTGTTCTAATTATAGACTGCTGGCCCCACAACCCAGATAGTCGGATCCCATAGGTCGGGAAGACACGGCAGAGTCCTGCACCTTTTAAACTTTCCTTCTGTCTTTCTGACCATAAACCAGGCACAGCAACTTCTGGACTGGATGACAACCCCTCTCAAAATATTTTTTGAAGTAAATAAAAATAAACACATTTTTAATTTAGAAAAACCCTTTAGCTTTTATGCAAAGAAAATACATAGAAACTGTTAATGCAATGTTTTTACAATCCCTGGTAGCTACAAAACAAATTTTTAGAAGAATAAAAATATTCGTGTCTCCACAACTTACCAGCTCTCAGTCTTAGTCAAGTGCTCCAATCGATTCTTCTAAATTACTCCTAAACCACTGCTGAAATGTCATAGAAGTCAAAGCTGAGGAGCCTTGGACGTACTCCAGTTCTCTTGTCACAGGCGAGAAGACTTGTCAGCCACAGAGATGCAGCACCCGGCTTCCCAGTGCACTGACCAGGGTGTGAGCCCAGTGGGCGTGCTCACAGCCCAGGTCTGTCTCTGCTCATCACAGGACGTTTGCAAGAGCAGCTTATCCTGGTGTCTTCAGTTGCAGTAAAATTAGTCTCTGCACATATGAAGGAAGAGCATTTAAGCTACAACTCAAACTATGGAATTTTAGGCCCATTGGAACAAGAAGGAACCTGCAGGTCACAATGTACAGGTAACCTAGTTCCATAAACCATGATGAACCAACAAACAACGATGCTGGAGGACACGGACTTGAGGAATCTTCCAAGAGAGATGGTGTATGGATGATCCCAGGCCCAAACCTTACACCTGCTGTGAATTATGCCGGAGATGGTTGTGGGGCATCACCAGAGCTGTTGCTGCCCTTGCAACGATTCAGTCACACTCACTGCCCAAGCAGACGTCACCCGTACATCACCATTTCAAGGCAGCCACGCCACAGCAAGGACTGAACTCAAAGGGGAGGGAATGCTGGGCTTGGATTCTCAAGGCTGTCACAGGTACCATCAGGAGCAAACCCTGCAAAGCCCTGTCAGTTCGCACTGGCTGCACCCACCAGCAACTCTTGCCCGCCTGCCTGACCCTGAATAAGGTTAAACCGGGAGTGCCCCAGCTAGTGCCCATGTCAGGACACAGGTGGCTGGTGGTGTCTGATTCCTGGAAGTAAAGATAGTTCACTTACAGAGTGACTTACAGAGCAGAGAAGGGCCTCAGAGACATTCCTGTGTAAGAGCAACGCTGTGGTAGGATGGAGGCACAAGGTCACAACGGAAGATTGAAGTCTGTGCCAATTCTTCTCTTACTCGCTCTGAGGACTCAGTCAAATCAGCAAACTGCTCCAACTCGAGTTTACTCCCCTATAAAACGGAAGCAACAGTTGCCTCACTTACTTCCAGTTTCAGTTGAGCTCACGTTTGTAAAAAACACACTTTCCTAAACTCTGTCCTCTACACACGTAGGTGTTACTACACTGTTGAGAGTGGGAGGAGGGTGATAGTTACCAAAAAAAAATGTGTGCTGGATAATAACAAGAGCTACTGTTCACTGAACACTTACCAAGAGCTCTACCAAGTTCTTTAAATTTATTGTCTCCAAAATCCTGTAAGGAAGGTATATTATTATTCTGCTTACAAAGGGGAAAGGGAATACAGAGCTATTCAGCCATTTGCACGGCCCCCACCGCTGGTGAGCAGCAGAGCCAGATTCCAAACCGAGGCAGCCCAACATGTCCACCAGACAGGCACCTTCCTTTGCTTCAAACTTTGCAAATGGATGCATGTCAAACGCAAACCTAAAATGAAGAGTGGTGGTGGAACTCTTTTTTTAATTAAAATTTAGGGTTTGGGGGAGGAGAGGCTCCTTTTACTGCAGTTTTAAATAGCTGTGTGAATCATTGCAAGAGGCTGTGTTCCCAGGTTCCTCACCCCGTCTCCACAATGTAGCTAACTTTCTAGAAAGCCCGGGCCCTGTCTGCCTGCCTAGCTCAGCAGTTGTCTCATGCACTCCAATGTTGCACTTCCATCAAATTGGCAATGTTTATCCAGATCTGCTTGATGGGAAAGAACCAGCTGCTGGTGTCTAAAATCATCAGAAGGAACAACAGCTTGTCACTAGAATAATACCTTACATGGTCTCTGCAAATTTGCTACAAAGGGAAGAATTTTTGCCAGAGGAAGCACACCTATGGTTTTAATCCACAGAAATATCTCCTGAGATATGCGCTTCCTTGTCCAAGCAGAGAAGCTCAAAGAGCAGAGTCTGTTTCACCAAAATAAATAAATAAATAAAGACAGATAGATGGATAAAGTGTGATTTGTGAATCAGCACCTGTGGCGCACTGGAAACACACGCTGGGCAGTCGTCAGCACCCCCTGTCCCCAGCCAGAGAGACAAGGTATGTATCATTAGCAGCTCAAGAGCTCTGCCCCTCGCTCAGAAAGATGCCCTCACAGGAAAGGCCCCAACAGGGACTGAGCTCTTGGAGGAGATCTAGAAGCCGGCCCCTTCAGCAAGGGCGAGCACTTCCCAAAGCCTCCATCTTTCCCAAAATTCTGCCAATAGCAAAGCTTTCTTAACCACTGCCTCCTGACAGGGTTTAGAGGCTCCCTGGAAGTCCAAGCTCCTCAGCAAGTCCTCTGAGGCCCCTTCACAAGTTCTTGACGAGCCAGTCCTGCTCGTCTACCTGTCTCACCTTCCCCCTTCCCACAACCACGTACTGCAGCCTGGCCAAACACCAGTCTATCTTGAGCCCTGCTGTAGGCATAGCTAGGCAAGGCAACGATCATTTGCTGTATCCTGAATACATGCATTTCCCTGAATGAATCGTGTTTTTTTTCATCTCCAGGTGTTGGTCCAAGTTACTCTGATTGAATTGTCTTTTTCATTCCTCTAACTAACTTCCTCTCTTTTCACAAGAATCAGCTTTAGAGTTCTCCTCACTTGAGAAATCATGTTTGAACCTCTCTCTAAGCTGGGGTAGGGAACCAATTACCAAAAAGATCCTGGGTGTGATGGAGAAGAAACGGCACTTGAATCTGCTTTAATAAGCACATCCAAATTTATATTCCAAATGAGTGTTGTCCCCTTTAAGAAAGCCATCTAGTCCATTTTACGAGATCAGCTGGGTTTACAGTGTTTATTAGTAGCCCTCTTAGAAAGCTAAGAAACACGTTAAATTTCCCAGAACATCATACCACTAAAGGTGGCATCACTTTTCCTGTCTCCCAGAACTCTGAATCAAGAAGTCAGGCTGGAAGGTAACCTGGGTTTCATCTCCACCCCTCATGTGACAGACCTGGAAATGGATCCAGGTCAAGGTCACCGATGGCTCAAGTAGGAGGTGGGGGCAGAGTTCAGACAAAACCTCAGCGCACCTTTACTCTGATTACACACTCAGGACTTTAATCTTTGCATCTCACACTCAGAAGAAAAATCCAGTAGATTCCTCCCAATACCTGCTCTGAATCACAATCCAGACTATGTTTTGTTCTTTGCTTCACAAGTTAAAGAGTAATAACATGCTGAAAATTTAAAGCAAAGGTGGAATGCTGAAAGAGCCCCCGATATTTCAATTAAGACACAAAATGTCAAGACATGGGCCTTCCCCAGTGAATAAAGGCTAACCCCAAGTTTCCAAGAGAACCAGTCTTTAGTCCCATGTTCCTTAAACATCGTTATTTTGCATATCATCTCAATTTTCGTCACATTTTAACACCACTTTACTGTCATTTACTTATTTTTCTTTAACTCAGTTTTTCTTAAATCACTTTTTAAAAACATAAATATCCAGTTTAACTTCAGCTTAAGCAAAATAAGTAATAAATAATCCAAGAAATCAAGGGTTTAGTATGTTGTAATACTGTTTTCCTAGCACATTTAAGATGAATACATAACTATTAAAACAGGAAATATTCTCATGCCACTTAGAATCACTCTGCATATACCCGCATGCACATAAACTTTATAGGAACCTATGCTTTTAGTCAAGAGCATAGCTGCTTCCGTGCAAAGCAGAACTATTTACTGGCATTTCCCATAGTTCCTGCTCAGTCTTCTGCATGCACCTATTTTATCTGAAATGCCCATCAGTAATAAGCACATGCAGAGTCCAGACTCAAGTTTATCTTTACACAAATAGCTTTCTTATCAACTGCACATCACTATGACTTCCACACATTTGATTTGTCACTTTGTTTGAAATAATCCTTTACCCTAATGTTCTTCACTGACTATTAATAAATTACGAACAAACAGCAAAAATAATTACCCTTTCATCCAAGAAAACACTGGTGACTACGACTTAATGGTCTACCAGTGACAAATGGCTTCGCCCAGCATAATGGATGCAAATGTGTAACAGGATATGGGTAAGTTATCTTTACACAAGCTGTCACTTGTCACACAAATTACATGGGCTTCTATTAGCTGTTTAAGTCACAGATTTAAAAAAACAAATTCCACTCACAATACCTGCATCATTCCTGGATCTCCTGGGGAAGGCAGAACCAACCCACAAAACCACCCAAGAATAAAGGCCGTGGGAACAGCACACTTTCTGTGTGCATGAAAATTCTGCTGTGAGTGGTGGAAATAATGTTGGTCAGAGTCATCCAAGGATTCAAAAGTCTTCAAAGGAGGGGAGGGAGACCTGAGGTCATGAGAGAAGCCCCAATTTGGGTGTCATTGCAGAGCAGGAACTCAGCGAGTCTACCAAGTAGTTGATGGGTCTGCTAAGCCTGGGCAAGGGGAGGCTGGTGGTGCTGCTGGGGCTACACAAAGGTGACACAAAGGTTGGCCACTTCGCATCATCCCTCTGGACAGGACAGAGCCCTCAGAAGGCTGCCTTCCAAGCATGTTCCTGCAGAGCATTGACTGCGGACCAAAGGCTGAGGAGCCTGTGCTCCTGGGGGCCCTGGGACCTGCAGGTGCAGCCATGTGGCCAGCTTCAGCCCAGGGCTCTGTTACCATTTTAGGAAACTGGCAGATGCTTTGCAAACTGACCTGGCTTTTTTCACAGCTCGTACTTTTTAGAGTAGATATCTTTTAAGTTTTCACTCCTTATAATAATAATAGCCAAGACTGATCCAGTATTTAGCATGTGCCAGACATTCTTCTAAGCAGTTTCCACATAGTAATACATGCAGAATCATAGACTGTTTGACCTGGAAGGGGCCCTGGCCCTATGTCAAGAGAAATGAGTCCTTTGCCACCTATGAGCTGTGAGGTCTTGAGTGAGTCCCACCTCCCTCTGGGTCTCAGTTTTCCCATCTGGTAGGGTGGTGAGATAGAGAAGAGGTGATGAATAGGCTTCTATATGATGTCAACTCGGAGCCAGTTGAGCTGTCTGGGGTACTGTGCTGAGTGGGATTCTCAGCCAGTATGGGAAAGTGCCACAATCCATTAGCAATGTCTGCACCATGGGCATGGGAGCAGAGGGTAGGCATGTCATCCTCTTGCCACCTTTGACTAAAGCATCTCTAAGGTTCCGTCCTGTTCAAATTAATTAAATTCAGGGTTCCAGCCCAAGTGCCTCACTAAGTGTAGTCTCTTTATAAATTAAAGAGAGAAAGCGTAAGAATCAGCCTTGGAACCTGGATACCTCATTTCTGTCATAGAGCATGTAGCCTTTCACGAGTAATTTAATCTCTTAAGTCTCAGTTTATTCATCTACAAAGTAAGGATAAAAATACTTAACCTACATAGTCCTCTTAAGGAATAAATAAATGTGCAAAGCATGTGACATACTGTTGGTACTCAATTAAGTAGAAGATACTATTGGTATTTTCATCATCATCATCATCATCATTATTAGTCTGTCAACCCCAAACTGGATTAACATTTTCTGACTCATGATTTATAACTTAAAGAACATATGCTTACAATGAAAACTGATTACCATAATTTTTCTTGAGGAAAAAAACTTGAGCTCCTTCCTATGGAAATATCATTTAGATTTTTTATTATAGAAAATTCCAAAAATATTCAAAAATAGAAAATATTATAATGAGCTCCCATGGGCCCATCACTCAGCTTCAAGAATTATCAATTCATGGCTACTCTTGTTCTACCTATAGCCCCACCCACTCAACCCTCTTCCAGACAACCTGGATAATTTTTAAGCATATCCCAGATATCATATCATTTCATCTGTAAATAGTTCAGTATCTATCTCCAAACCACAGAAACTGTTCATTCTTTTTAATTTTAAGTATTTGTTTTTAGTGGAATGAAATGACAACAGCAAGGCATAATTAGGAATTATTTCCTCACATCTCTAATAACATTCCATAAAAGTCACTAACAAGTGTATGTATTAAAAAAATAACAATAAGGGGCTGGCTCAGGAGGCCACGTGGGGACTGTGGTATGCATGATTTATTACAGCTACACAAAGTGAGTTATTTCATTCTTTCAGATATTTATGACACCCCTAAAACACTGAATACATCAACATCAGAATTAATCATGAATAATATTTAATTAGTGCTTGACAAGGATCAATTTGGCAACTCCTTTTGTTCTTTCTCCTTCCCCCGAATAGAAAAATAGTCATAAACTAAAGTGTTTTATTTTTTCCATCTGCTTCTGGTAAAGCGCATCCCTGAATTGCTAACGTAGTTGGGATCTCCTGAACTTTCATAGACTCAGGTAATTAGACTCAGATGCTGTCGGGACTGGGATTATAAATCAAGTCTGTGTATGTAAGCAGAAAACAGACCGCTCACACCGAGAGTGGGTGTCGCTGTTTCTCACGGACCGGCCTGCGGAGCAGACGGGCCCCACGTCCAAACAGAGCAGAAAGAAGCTTTCATGCAGCTCTGCACACCACTGAACCCCTTCTCTCACCTCTGCACCCTGCAGAAGGCACTGATTATCAGCTGAATTCTTTATTTACAAAAGAAAAGTCCTCTTGGGCACTCAAGCAACAATTCTACCCAGGGCTACACTATTAGGTGTGAGCCAGGAGACTACGGCACAGGGGGTAACGGCGACAGCGTCTTTCCAGCCAGGTTGTAGCATCCAAGGCACCTGGCACCTGGACAACTTGTGTGGCCCTGTGTACCACTTTCCAATCAGGGAGCTGGTTATAGCAGAATGATGGGAAAACTTTCAGTCCACTGTCTTGTAACAATATGTGCACTCATTTAATTTTAACAGAACAACAATATTTGTTTCAGTTAATAGTATTTTAAGTTGTGGAGCCAAAGTCTCCTGGGTTTTTGAAGATGTCTGAAAGGAAGTGTTAAATGGTCGTTTTTAACTTAGAGGAGGGGATGTCATTCTAAGGGATCCCTTTTCTTTTTTTTTAAAGATTGACACCTGAGCTAACATCTGTTGCCAATATTTTTTTTTCCCCTTCTTCTCCCCAAAGACCCCCAATATAGTTGCATATTCTAGTTGTAGGTCCTTCCAGTTCTGCTATGTGGGACAGCACCTCAGCATGCCTTGATGAGCAGTGCCATGTCCTAGCCCAGCATCCAAACTAGCAAAACCCTGGGCGGCCAAAGCAGGGAGTGTAAACTTAACCACTCGGCCACAGGGCCGGCCTGGATCCCTTTTCTTTATCTCTGACTCGTATCAAGTAAAACTAGGGTTGAAGTGCCCCTTGGAGACAATAGCATCACCTTGAAGACTTGGGGAATGGGCGGTCAGCTGGCACTTGTTAAGTTCTATGAGCCAAGCATGGCACAGGCAGTATCTAATAGAAGCCTCACAGCCACCCTGGGGTGGAGGGAGCTGTCCATCAGCTTACCCGAGAACACACAGGCTCCGGTGGTTACATGAGGTTTCCAGGGTCACCGAGCTAATGCGTATGAGTCATAGTCCAAATTCAGGCCTTTCTGACCCCACAGTCCAGGTTCACATCAAGCCCATCCCCTATAATGGACCTTCCAGCCTCAGAATTATGATAACTATTATTTATTGAGCACTGTGTGCTAGGAGCTTTATACACATCAGCTCATTTAATCCTCACTCTATGTTGTTCTTATTCCCATTTTACAGATTAAAAAAATAAGGCTCAGAAAGGATAAGTGACATGCCTGCGGTCACACAGGGAAGTCAGCCCACTGCAGGGCCCTCTCTGTTAACATCTGGCTACATCTACTGAAGGCAAGTTGGGCCATACTCACGCTTTTATGAGCAGATGACACTCTGAAACTCTGAGTTCTCAAAGATTTATACATACTGCTGACTGCCTGCAGGTACTCAAAGAACTTCATACCATCTAAGGGCACAAATAATTAGAATTCTAGGCCCCCCAACAGAGGACATTCCACATACACACACACACACAGCTCTTAAAGACACAAGCAAAAACGGGCACAAACTCCACGTGAAGGATTTTTCACAATGGGGACGAATGGTAAGAAGAAAACTAACCAGAGTTTACCATAAAAAGTGAAGCTCTTAGAAGACATGATTGAAATAAAAATTCTATCTGCTTTACCCTCCCTTTGTCAAATGCTGTATTTCCCTCCCCCAGCTTGGGATCTTGTTCTGCTCCACTGACTTTTCCACAGGCAACCTGATAGCTTCTGGAAACAAACCAACGATTACAAGATCATTAAAGTATGTTATTTTAATTAAAGGAGGGTCCACCTTGGAGGGAGGAGGGCAGTAACCTGTTAGTGGCCAACCCAAGTGCCAGTTGAGAATCTGCTCACCAAGGTCTCTGTCTCACCAATCCCTTCTCCCAGTCCTGCCTCCACATCATAGCCAGACTGGGCCCAAATCTGCTCTGAACCCGCATCAGACTGGCGCAGCCCACCTAGAACCTCACAGTGACATTTTCCAGATATGCCTTGAGAGTTAGTGCATTAAAGCAGCAATCACTGCAAGAGCTAGGGGAGACGCTTGAAATTTTATAGGGTTTTGAAAAAGAAAAGGAAAAGAAAAAAGAATGAAAGTCTAGACTGCCAAAAAAAATAAATTGCCATTGTTGTGAAATTGTGTTGCACAGCGAGAACACAAATATTCGTCATGTTAAGGAAAGGGCTGACCTAAGAGGTGATTTATAGGCACTTCAAATGCAGTACAGGAAGTGAACGGAAAAATCAGGGTGCGAGGTCAGCGAGTAGGCGAGAGTCAACTGAAGGGTAAGTTAAGAACATCAGGAAGGGAGCGCACAGCCAGCTCACCACATAAATTAAGGTCTGTCCTCACTTTGAAGAAATAGAAAAAATCAAATATTAAGGTGGGCACTTACTAAAGGCATTTTCCTCTCAACATAGGAGAAAACAGGAATATTTGTGATAGGGTGAGAAATGCCACATGGATGTTTCGTAAAGAAAACAGGGGAGGTTGATGCAATATGAGAATCTACTGTGTTATCAGCCAGTAATGTAAGCAAACAACAATTTCAGTGAAAGGGCATCAGAGGCACTGTGCTGAGCAAGAACAAGGAATCCAAACCAAGTTCTGTTTTTAGGGATGTGTTGCTTCATTTTTATGAAAATAGTCTAAATCGGTTTGGACAGTTCCCAGATTTATCAATGACCAGGAAACAGTGATTGAAGCTGAAAGAGGTATTCAGCTGTGGAGCTCCAGACTCAGCTCTTTCAAGTCATCCTGCTCTCTGACCATTCTGTTTAAAATACAGTTAGCATTAAACGTTGTTTGCTTTTTTTTCTTTTTCAGAGAATATGAATGTTTCCCAAAGAACCATGAAAGGGCAAAGCTTTGGGATGTTCTGAAATTAATAATTGCTAAGCCAGCTCAGCTTTTTATTACTAGGGTAATCGCAAGAATGGCTATGACCAAACTTCTAGAAAGCCTGTGACTGTCTCCCCCGTGCCAAAGTCCACATAAAGCAAAACAGGCAAGACCTCTGAAGGGCAGGAAACCAGGGCCATGGTGTGAGGGGCTCAGGGACTGCCTGAGAAGGGGCACTCCACACTGAAGGATTCAAGACAGAGCTGAGGCTCA